>NC_064644.1:318292134-318595164 GCF_023864345.2 Schistocerca serialis cubense | reverse complement strand
CAGTGGCATGGAATCAAGTCGTTGGAAGCACTCTACAGAAAAAACAAGCCTAGCTCAATACAACGAAAAACCACTCAGAATTTGCAAATTTTACTTTTTTATTCACTCGTTGACTAGTTTCGGGCCAAGTCCTTTCAAACCATTGTAGCATAGTCAAAAATGGTATTTTCGAAGATGTGAAAACCATGTCAAAAACGTGTAACGAACAGTTACATCTGTATGCGCTGTAACTTGTGGGGGGGGGGGGGCGGGTGGAATTAATACTTGTTAATAATATTTGGTGCGTAATGTAGAAAAGATGCAATTCCCGGCCGTTGCACCATATGGGGGGCGGCAGGTGGAATTAATTGTTATATGAATGTTCCTATTATTTATGCTGTCTTTTGCCATTCTCAACACTCGCTCTCTAATTACAATACTGGCAACCAGAAAGTGATTAGCAAAACTTGAAGCCTGTAATTAGAATTCCTAGTGCCCACTTCATCTGAGAAATACACTTATAGCTACAGCTTATAGCTCTGAGGAATTAGTAGATTGTCTGTGACTCACAATCAAAACACCGATCATGTAAAAACGTTCGCTATATTCTGAAAGTCACAGATGAAAATAAAGAATCCACACAGTCCAACTACCAGAGCAGTTCAGAGTCGAATGCGCTGATGCAACTATAACTGTCCAAATTAAATGTTTAAGTGAATGCTCGCCATAATTTGATGATAATGTTCATGAAACGCCACGCTAAATAATGATAGAATGTTTGTCCAGCGGCGACACGTGAAAATACGACATACACAAACTGAAGATAGATCATTAAAGTCATCCCAGAATTAACACCACTCGAAAATGATTTCAGGGTTACGCGTATCCCGAGTAACTTAATACAGCATCCGAGGCTGTTTATAGCAACGATACCGACGCGATGCGATTCCCGACACAGGTGGTGTGCTAATCAGCATCTGGAGAGAACTGGGGCCTTACTTCCTCGCGCAGCGTTCTTATATATAAAACCGCGGTGCGGACGGCTAAGGGAACGCCTGATCAAATCGGCTCTCCCAACTAGCCGCTGGGCTAGTAATGCACCACTTTAAGTTATTGAATAAATCATTGCTTCCTTTGCTGATGGTCAATGAAGCTCTCAATTTAGATGTGCAATCAGCACACAGCTGAGAAATCATAGTAAAAGTCTGACGTGCCTAAGTCAATTATTTTGGGCGAGAGAATTAATTTAATTACACTACACGCAGTAGACGAGCTCTGAACTTGCCCTTTGGAGATACGCTATCGCTATAGTTTTATAGTTATTCAGTTGAAACTTCTCACATATTTATGATTATAGCGGATCTCCATTCTACTTAATTTTAAACATCCTAGCCTTATTTATTAGCCTACTTAATCAATCTTGCTTCCTTAATTTTTAAGACTAATCTAAATATAAATTTTTAAGTCTCCAGCTCTTTCCTGTTAAGCCAATGATTTTTACAGAAAAACATCCAAATTTTTTAAAATGGTTAAAGTTATTGAACAGATATTCAACACATATTGATTTAGTATTACTCTTGACATGCTAGAAACGTTTCAGGTTGTTTACTTGATTTTTAAAGTATTGCGCAACATTTATGATGTCAGAGATAGTTACAGCGGATTGGCTGACACACAATGGAAAGACTGATGTGAATTTATTACGGCGTGAGGAGGCTGCGTCCCTCCATCACCCTGTACTTAAAGTTTTTTTGAATGTTAATGAACGGAAAAATTATTTAATTACAAAAAGGGAAGCAAGAGTACAGCTTAATTCCCTATGAAAACTAAAATTGAAATGTAAACATATCGAAATATTAAAAGAAAACTGATTACCTACTTCAATTATTTAAATTGCTGGCATGCTCACTGCCTCTTAAGCAACATTATCCCTCAAAATTTAAGCAAAATCAATGAAACACTTTGGCATACATATTGCCTTAGACGAACAAACACATAAAAATGTGTAAAGTTATGAAAATCTTAAATCCATTAAATACATTTTTACATGCACAAATTCAAAGAAAATAACACAGTTATTTATAATAAATAAACAGATAATTATATCTTAGCAGTCTTTTCAAACCTGAAAGAAAATTTCACAAATCTTTACAATTTTTACACACGTGGATGTAGCCGATTTGGCTGGCGTTCTACACTTCCATTCACAAGGGTAGAGGAGGGGAAGTTGCTATGGTGTGCGTCCTTCACGTTCACTCTAAATTACATGGGGAATGGAGAGGGGTCACTGCGAGTTGTGTCCAAGTCACTCCATGCTTTCACGCAGCTACCAGGCTGCCATTATCTGGTTTGTCCTGTAGAACAAACAAAAAGAGTGCCTCAGACTCTGTTCACTTAATATCTAAGGGTGGGTCACAATGAAATGGGGACATATACATTTTACCTTTCAATATGTTACTGGAACATAGTTAACAGAACTTTTTCAATTTTACTTTCACGGTTGCTTAACCGTCATAAAATAGGTAAACAAATGGCTCAAAACGCCGTTTGTCACGTACTAGAGAAAATTTATGCTCAAGGCATACAATCATAAATCCTATTTAATTTCAATTTATTATTTCTGGGCCGGAACACTGAACCAATGCTCGGTACATTCCTGATAAATCTGTATTTCATTTACTTACCTGACTCATCTTCAATTACCTTATTCTTAGAGATAGTATGAGTGTATTTGATTAGTAGTTCTCAGCTTATTTTACATGTGAGTGACTTGTGGTAATAGTACAGTTCTGAGTGTTCAAAACACACTACATTTAGTTGACTACTAACCCCACTTTTGGTCCTCTGCTGCTGTGTCAGTTGCACATCTGCAATTATGTACTTACTTCATCGAAGTGTATTTATGCTGAGCTATAAGTAATGTTTCACATCTGCCATTGTGTTACTCAATTATGTTGCTAGTGTACGCACTTATTTAACACTCACTCTATTGACATTTAAAGCATAGGATAGCACATTTATTTCATATCTATAGTGTATTGCAGCTGATCAGCTTGCTCACGTGGCAATCCATTTCCACTCGATCGGACGCTGAAACCACAGGTAGTCTCTCTCGACCTACCACTAAAGTGCATTAAGTAATTATGGACGAGTGTAATGCTAAATTCCTTAAACCTATAGGACACCATGAGCTGCTCTGTCTCATCTAACATAAGGGTACCTATGGTCGCATTCACGCCTCCAACTCATAACCACAATAGGTGTAGGTGTGTCCTGTCACACACTACACCAAACAGCGGCCAGCTCCAACCTTATAAATAGTTCAAGAACGTGTCCTTCACGTCTCAACCACAAACACTGTTCAATTCTATTACACTGCCATTCCTTGCTACACAAGGTGAGTTCATTCTTACAACTTATCTGCATTTTTTTCATAGCACTAAGCACTCTCTCTTACTATTAATTAGTTAGCACTACAGCATACAATAGGTTTCAGTATCACTTCAAATCCTGCTTGAACACGAATCTGTACAACTTTTTTTTAAATAATATTGTGGGACCATTTCCAATAAAACAATGCTTTGAACTTACAATATTACCATGGTTCTATACAGACTTGTTGCTCAAATACCTTTGTATCTTAATTACATCATACTTCTCTGTTGCTTATGTCACTGTTAGGTTTGTCACATTAGGTATTTTCTTCACTAATCGGTGGAGAGAATGGTTACAGAACTCATGACTTTATAGCCATGGCGGAAAATTTTTGTATTGCAAAGAAGAGGTCGATAGAAAAGATGAAGAATGAGTGAGACCTGAAAAGGAAGGAAGATCTCACACAGCTGGGACTGCACAGCTGCCACACTGTGTTTGAGGTTACAGAACAACCTCCTCCCTACAGAATTCATTCACTACCTATGAACTCCCTTAGGTCGATCACGTTCCTGAGATCTAATAGCTTTTTACTCTTAGGGTACTCTAGTCTATATGCATTGGCATGCGGTTTTCCTATGATCCTGAAAGGTCCTTGGTATTTACTAAGATTAACACCTTCGTCCCAATATCTCCAATTTTTCAGAACTTGTATAGGCAGCTCCCAAGTTTCACCATTAGTTACTACATGTTTATCACTAAAAGGTACTGCAATTACTCCGGTTATCGGCAAGACCATTTTTAACTGGCTTCATTCAAAGTCAACAACACTCTGATATTTCGACAAGACATCTATGCCAATTAAAACCTCAATACTGAGATTGTTTACAATTATGCATGGATGATCAATTAAATTATCATTAATATCAAAGGGCAGTAAAGCTTCTTGCTTTACCGTTTTTGACACCTTGCCAGTAGCTCCAATTATTCTTAGTCCTGATACCCTCATTACTGTAAGCTTGTCTTTACCTGGTAATGCATCAAAGAAGGACTGAGATATCGCACTCACCTCACTTCCACTGTCTAAGAGACAACGTACATTGATACTCAACATATTCACTATTATTGTAGGGTGTCTTATTCAAGTTCGTACAGGTGGTTCCTCAAACTCATCCAATAGTTCCTTTTGGATTTGTCTCCAGCTGAAGTGATAGACATCTGTCTTCATTAAATTTAGGTCAAAGTGTGTAGGGGTTTCCTGAATTACATTTTCAGCTGCCTTTTCCAGTCAGTCTATTAATTTCAAATCGAAACACCACACGACTTCATTACATTTAGTTTGCTGAACATGATCCAAATTACTGTAGTCTGAGCGATTCTGAGCCTCCAGACCGGGCATAACACTAGTTACAGCTAAACCACTTTCACTATTATCGTCAGGTTCCTTCTCACGTGACAACTGGTCACAGCTACTGGGTTCATCGACCCCCAACAGGCTATCCTCTACATTCTCACTTACCTCCTGTCCTAAATCTATTAGTACAGTATCAACATCCTGCACAGGCACTTTAGATAAGAGCGCATCATCCTCATCGTAAATATAAGCATGAATTTCTTCTGCTTCTTCAGCTGACAACTCAGTATTTTGTAGCTCTTCCATACCGTTACACTGCTGCGCCTTCTCTTTCTCTTCCCACTTAGAAAACGTCTCCAACACGGTATCTATCAAATACTGTGAGTGATCTAATATTTCTGCTGTATCCTTAGATGCTACCGACACTTCATCCACATGTTCAGTTTGAGTATTCTGATCTGTCTTACCAATTACTGTAACTACTGGCTTAGGAAAAATAATTGCCTTGCGAGCGCCAGTGTCCTCATAGACGGGAACTAGTTTTCCTGCCTCGGCCTACTACTGTTTCCTTTGTTTGTATTATAGTTAACTGGCACAGCATTGCTTTCTGCACTGTTGTTTACCTGCATAATTTTGTTCGGAACAAAAGTATCATTTGGATGCCATTGTTGGTTCTGATAATTATTTCTCGAATTCCTACCTCTCTTAGCATGGCGAACACCTACTGTTCTCATGTTTACATTGCCGTTCTCCTCGTTCTTAAAATTACTACTAGTGTTATTACCATTTCCGTTATTATGTGCTTCCTCCTCATTGGCAGCAACGCGCTATACACGTTCCAAATACTCAATGAAACGATCGAGATTCTCTCTAGGGGCAGATATAATTCTAGTTTGCCATCATCATGGCAGTTTGGCTTCAAGACCCAGTATTATCATTTCAGGTTATAGCTTTTCAGCCAAACGTGACAAACGTGAGATCAATGACCTGGCCAACTCTTTAATAGATTCCTTGCCTACATTGATGCGTTTTCCACTCCAAAATTCTCTCAACACTTCATTTTGCTTATTGCTAGACCAATACTCATTAATGAAAGCTGTTTTAAATTCCGCTAATGTTTTACACTTCAACATAACATCAGCTGACCAACGTATGGCGTCACCTGCTAAATGGCTTCTAATAAATGAAATTTTCTCTCGTTCAGACCAAGTTGGTGGAATCACCTCTTAGAAATCGTTCCAGAAATCTAGCAGGTGGATATTTTTCTCTGGCTCGAACCGTAAGAACTGCCGACACCCGATAAAAGTGGCGTTTGCTGCTACAACTTGTTGCATACTACCATTACCAGAAGATACTGAAGCTACTTTATTCTCAATGTTAGCAATGTTAGTAATAATATTTTCTACTCTCATTTCAACATTATCTACTCTTTGCATAATATGAGTAGTATCAGTTTTGATTGCATCTACTTCTGCTTGATATATGTTTACTTTTATATTAACATCTTTAAACCTATCTGAGCACAGTTCAGGTTCCGCCTCGATCTTTTCTGTTAACTTGTGCTCCAGCTTTGCATCTTCCATTTGGAAGTTTTTCCCAACCTCAGCAACTTCGGATTTTACTGTTTTATACATTTCAGAAACTTGTTGAGCAACCTTTTTCTTAATATCCTCATGATTGTAATCAATTTTATAATTCAAACTGTCCAGATCCTCTTTAAACTTATTGCAGCCAGTCTTGAAGGAAGTCTCTAATTCAGCTTTATTGGATTCTAATTTATTGTCCATTGCCTCAAACCGTTTATTAAAATAGGTTTGGCTGGTCACTATCTCATACTTTAATTCAGCATTACTGCTTTTGACCTCAGTTATTTCAGACTTTAATTCAGCTGTCATTCTAGCATTACTGGCAGCTATTGCTTGTAATATAACATTTAAATCAATAGCCCCAGTATCTTTGGGTTGCTCACTAGCCAGCTTTTTATCACACTCAGGTGACGAAAAACTAGCTCCAACACCAGAACCATCAAAACTAAATGAAACTTCTGATTGATCAGTCATATCTAACTTCTAATGTTTAAACTCTACCACCTCTGATGGCTGTTTCGTTTTTAACTCATCAGGTAAAATATCATCCAATAAATCAACAATTTCTGATTTCTGCTTTACTACAGGGGTCTCTATTATTGAATCATTGCCCCTTCTCACACTACTGTCAGGAGACAATACTTCATATTTCACTTTAACTTTACTATTTTCATGCATATGTACACTTGAATCGTTCTCTGAATTTACAGTTCCCTCAACAGACATAGGTTCTGATCTAAGTTTAACCTCAGTTTCTTCTGGCAGTTCCATCTCCGACTGTCTTTTTGTGCAGGTTAGTAAAATTTTTAACAGCTTTTCACTTAACTTAGATCATTCTGCACGACGTATGGCGTTGCCAGCGCGGCGTACCTGGATTACTGATGCGACACGGCGCGTTGAACTGCAGACAGCACTTTGACGGCTGCTGTGTGTTTGCGTGGCCCGCAACTGCAGGCGCGGCTCTGTTTGCTCCGGTGGACAACTGCGGTGAGTCGAAACTGGCTTCTAGCGATGCCAGCAGCGCTGCTAGACTCAGTGCCAGCTCCGTCAATCCAGATGCGTTGTTAGTCCAATTGCGTCGTCACATACACATGTAACACTATCATTGTTCTATTACTCAATTGCGTTTCGCATTTCACTCCCAAATCCGAATATTTAAAATCACTTTCACTATTACTCAGTTTCTTTCCTGGCCATGCACCATTTGTGGGGCGGCTGGTGAAATTATTATTGGGTTATATAATGTTTGGTTTGTATTGTAGAAACATTTCCCGGCCGATGCACCAGTTGTGGTGCGGCTGGTGGATTTATTGGGTTTATAAAAGTAGAATGTAATGCAATGTAGAAAAGATGCATTTCCCAGCCGATTAACCATGTGTGGGGCGGTGGATAATATTATTGTTGTTATTTATTTAAATGTAGAATGTAATGTATAAAAAATGCTTTTCCCAGCCGATTAGCCATATGTAAGGTGGCGGGTGGAATTAAATGTTATTATAATATTTGGTGTGTAATGTAGAAAAGATGCATTTCCCGGCCGGTGCACCACATGTGGGGCGGCAGGTGGAATTAATTGTTATATGAATGTTGCTATTTTTTATGCTGTCTTTTGCTATTCTCAACACTGGCTCTCTAACTACGATATTGGTAACCAGAAAGTGATTAGCAAAATGTGAAGACTGTAATTAGAATTCCTAGTGCCCACTTCATCTGAGAAATACACTTATAGCTACAGCTTATAGCTCTGAGGAATTAGGAGATTGTCTGGGATTCATAATCAAAACACCGATCCTGTAAACACGTTCGCTATATTATGAAAGTCACAGATGAAAAAAAAGAATCCACACAATCCAACTACCAGAGCAGTTCAGAGTCTAATGCGCTGATGCAACTATAACTGTCCAAATTAAATGTTTAAGTGAATGCTCGCCATAATTTGATGATAATGTTCATCAAACGCCACGCTAAATAATGGTAGAAAGTTTGTCCCGTGGCGACACGTGAAAATACGACATACGCAAACTGAAGATAGATCATTAAAGTCATCCCAGAATTAACACCACTCGAAAATGATTTCTGGTTTACGCGTATCCCGAGTAACTTAATACGGCATCCGAGGCTGTTTATAGCAATGATACCGACGGGATGCGATTCCCGACACAGGTGGTGTGCTAATCAGCATCTGGAGAGAACTGGGGCCTATTTTCCTCGCGCAGCGTTCTTATATATAAAGCCGCGGTGCGGACAGCTAAGGGAACGCCTAATCAAATCGGCTCTCCCAACTAGCCGCTGGGCTAGTAATGCACCACTTTAAGTTATTGAATAAATCATTGCTTCCTTTGGTGATGGCCGATGAAGCTCTCAATTTAGATCTGCAATCAGTACACAGGTAAGAAATCATAGTAAAAGTCTGACGTGGCTAAGTCAATTATTTTGGGCGAGAGAATTAATTTAATTACACTACACGCAGTAGACGAACTCTGAACTTGCCCTTTGGAGATACGCTATCGCTATAGTTTTAAAGTTATTCAATTGAAACTTCTCACATATTTATGATTGTAGCGGATCTCCATTCTACTTAATTTTAAACATCCTAGCCTTATTTATTAGCCTACTTAATCTATCTTGCTTCCTTAATTTTTAAGTCAAAAACCAGAAAATATTGAATATCAACTAAAATTATAATTTGTGAGATCCAGAAGACTGTTTCTACTAAATTATTATGAAAAAAGAATCTAAATATAAATTTTTTAAGTCTCCAGCTCTGTCCTGTTAAGCCAATGATTTTTACAGAAAAACATCCAAATTTCGCAAATGGTTAAAGTTATTGAACTGATATTCAACACATATTGATTTAGTATTACTCCTGACATGCTAGAAACGTTTCAGGTTATTTACTTGATTTTTAAAGTATTGCGCAACATTTATAACGTCAGAGCTGGTTACAGCGGACTGGCTGGCACACAATGGAAAGACTGATGTGAATTTATTACGGCGTGAGTAGGCTCCTTCCCTACAAACTCGTCGTTGCTATTTTTGACATGGTTTTCACGTCTTCGCTAATACCATTTTTTAATATGCTACAATGGTTTTAAAACGACTTGGCCCAAAACTAGTCAACGAGTGAATATAAAAAGTAAACATTTGCAAAGTTTTACTGATTTTTCGTTGTACTGCTTAACAGAACTTTCTGACCCACAGCTACTCCAGCTACAATTACGAAAATGTTGCTAGTGCAGGATTTTGTGCTCGAACTGACCTCTTGATTACGTCCTATATAGGTTCGATGAAATTCACGTCAGGTGATCTGGGTGTTAAAATATTTTCTGTAACTATCGAGAAGGTTCTTCAAACCATTCGTGAACAACTTTGGGCTAGTGAGATGGTGCAACTGTCATTCGTAAAAATCCCGTAGTTTTCTGGGAACATGACTTCCAGGAATGACTGCAAATGATCTCCAGGTATTTCAGTTTGACCAGAGGACCTAGTCCATTCTATGTAAACAAAGCGCATTTCGTTATGGGACCAACAACAGATTGTACACTGGCTTGTTGACAACTTGGGTCTACGGCTTCGTGAGATCTGCGCCACATTCGGACTCTACCATCAACCCTTACCAACTGAGATCGGAACTCATCTGACTAGGCCAAGGTTTCCCAGCTGCAGGCGATGTCGTGCTGTCAACAAAGGCAATCGCGTCGGTCGTCTGATGCCGTAGCCTATTACATGGCTCTGAGCACTATAGCGCTTAAAGTCTAAAGGTCATCAGTTCCCTAGAACTTAGAACTACTTAAACCTAACTAACCTAAGGACATCACTCACATCCATGCCCGAGGCAGGATTCGAACCTGCGAACGTAGCAGTCACGCGGTTCCGGACTGAAGCGCCTAGAAGCGCTTGACCACCACGTCTGGCTAGCCTATTAAAGCCAAATTTCGCCGTAATGACTAACAGATATGTTCATCATACGTTCCAAATTGATTTCAGCGGTCACCTCAAGCAGTGTTGTTTGTCTGTTTGAACTGACAATTCTGCGCAAATGTCGCTGACCTTGTTTCTTAAGTGAAGGATGTCGGCAACTGCGTTGTCGATACTGAGAGGTAATTCTGAAATTGTATCTTCTTGGCACTGTGTAGCTCGGAATTTTGAATGCCAAAACAGTTTCCGAAATGGAATGTCCTAGGCGTCTAGCTCCAACTATCATTCCGCTTTGAAAGTCTGTTACTTCCCATGGTGCGGCCATATAATCACTTCGGAAACATTTTCTGATGAATAACCTGTATACAAATGACAGCTGTGCCAAGCTTTGCCCTTTTATACCTTATGTGATCCTACCACTACCTGTATATGTATTTAGCGCTATCCCACGAATTTCTACCCCAATTAATAATCTTTGATGTCTTTTTATATGCAAGAAATAAAAGGTGTGTGTATTTTTAAGCAGTGGATTAACGTTGGTTGAGCCACTTAGTATAATTATCTCCCTGTCCCAAAGAAATGCATTCCCTTTACCGTAAACCTCCAGAATCTCGATTGTGGTGACACGTAGAAATGATTTCTCAGTGTCATAAAAACTTCATATATCCACTGATAAGAGCTGCTGACAAGTATTCTTTCTTGCTTACCGATGGTTCATGCTGGCAAGTCGTTTAGTGTCACCATAAAGATGGAAACTGAATCGTGAATTCACTTTCAAATTTTTTTTTAAGGAATTTACTTTATTTACTGGCGATTCATCAAGAACATTTAAACATTTAACAACACTAGGTGAGCGTGGGAGTAGTTGTCAGGGAGTAACTGAAGGAAAATTTCTTTTAACAAATGTGAATTTATTCCTGAAGGATTTTTCAAAACAGATTTAAAATTATAAGCAGAAAATCTTCCCTCGAAATATCAAGTTACAGTTTCACTTAGAGGCAATGAACAGTATTAACAGCTGGCCGCTGGTGGCCGTGCGGTTCTATGCTTTTCAGTCTGGAACCATGATCCCGCTAATGTCGCGGGATCGAATCCTGCCTTTGGCATGGATGTGTGTGATGTCCTTAGGTTGGTTAGGTTTAAATAGTTCTAAGTTCTAGGGGTCTGATGACCTCAGATGTTAAGTCCCACAGTGCTCAGAGCCATTTTTTTGAACAATATTAACAGTAGGAGCCTTCGGGCTGACAAGCTTGCCTGCTCCCTTTCAACACGGCTGTAGTCATGACCGCTCACAACAACCTCTGAAAGAGTACACTGGTGCAAATCTGCAACACACCAGATTACTTTAAACAAAAAATTTTTAACAACTCACACAAACAAGTAAACTATGCACCCCGTAAGAGGAATGGAAATGGTGCAACCCTCAAATTATTTGCCACCGAGAGTGCAAATTTTTTTAAAGCGACTCTTACGGTGGAAGGGTAGCAAGCTTATAACCTAAAATAACTATTTAAATAAAACCCATAAAATGTAGACTGACAGAAAATGTACAACATGCCCTACATTACACATATATCACCTCGCAAGATGATAAGCAAGATAGAAACGTATTTCAAGAATTCGGCCTTTAAGCAATAAATTCGTCAATACCGAATCCGACAACCATGACAGGTGCAGATATTAACGTATGGCAGGTTTAAAGGGGGGGGGGGGCGGCGGATTTACTAAACAACCCGAACCCCCGAACCACCCAATTCACAAAAACCACCTTCCCAAGGATGGGCAAACGGAGAAGAATGGTGGGACGACCCCAAGACAAAGTGGCTGGTGACCTCACCAAGAAAACAAGAGGAATTTAACAACTAAATGAAACAACATATCCACAATCACTTATCTTCTAGTAAACTTCGATTTCTGGCGAAGACCTGGCGCAGACCCCCAACGCTCTCCCGAACCGTCCGCTGCCAGCCGCTTCAACGGACGCAGGAAGGCGCACCGATCTCCCGTCGCACGGTGTCGCAGCTCGCCCCAGCCAGCCCGATGTCGTGGTTTCACTCCTGTTGCTCTCCTGTGAACCGCGAAGCCACTACCCCTTTCTGTACGGCGCTGCACACTGGTCTGACGTGGGGACCTCACACGCGCCGACGCTCAAGGCGGACAAGTCATCTCGTGTCTCAGTGCGCGATCAACCAACCAACCGACCAATCGAAACGCCAATGACCGTTGCCCGAGCAGCTCGAGAAGACTGGCGGCCTAACGCGCAGACTAAGATGCAGGAACTCAGCCCCGACCGGCTGACCACTACCTGAGTTCTGTTACTGGCGGAGTGACAAGACTCTCATTTCCTGGCCTTAAGGTCTGATCCAAACGACCGACATACTAGCACTCCAACGACAGACAGACACTAACTGCCACCCACATGCAAACGAGAGACAGACCAGCAACTGTTGACGCGAGACTGACCTAGCCTCACTCCGACTGACCCCCCAAGACGAGCTGGTAGAGCCCCTTAAATTCACGTGAACAAGCAACCTTTGTACTTTTCCACTAGAGGGAGACACCAAAGCTGCGATTACCACAGCGGCGCCACCGCCAGAAACGGAGGACGACTGCTTCACACAACGAGCTGCAGATCGCTCTTCAAAACAGCATTTTTTTTTTATCACGGCTCAGAAACACAGAGTAATTTCCAGAGGAAAATTTACATTTTGTACATTTTACGGTGGACTAAACAATGATTTTTTTACTGTTGACACCTTTTATGTTGTTCCACGTGACAAATTCAAACTTTCGGTGTAATAGTGGTGAACTAAGAATTCTCTTCGCGATTCAATGATAACGTTTTCCCGCTACCTACAAGGCGTAGTGCACCATCTGAACAATATGAGTAAAGGTTATTTGTTGTCACTATGAATTCATCTGCATTGCTACTTGTCAGATCGTAGCCACAGTACATGCCTTTCACATATCATTAGCAACGAAGGCATATATCAGGTGGAAGCAATAGTATGCTCTGTTTCTTGATGTTTTGTTGATGAGATTTAAATTAGACAAACGACTACGATAATCAAACATACAAACGGGTTTATGGAAAGGAAATAAATGAAGGTAACTCAAGTTGGTGCGGCAGATCGAGAATGCAGTGAGGAATATCCTCTATTCCAATGGCTGAGTATTCCGTCGGGATGCAGGGAAAATGTAGCCACAGAAGTACGTCGTCTGAGCCAGCTTGGCTGTTGGCGGTCAGTAAGTGTATAGTTAGTTGGGGAAGCTGACAGTCTGTCAGTACATGCGACCGGATGGCTTTTTCCGGAATCACCCCTGACACTGGCCATTCTAGTCTCGACCGCTCTGGATGAGCTGCCGTAACAGTTTGACGGCGCCCTGAAACGCTTTTCTCAGAATGACCGACTGCTTAGTCGAGAAAGCGGCCACACCGTAAAGCTATCCAGGGCTTCTCCACAGATTACTGGACACTTGAAATCACATTCAGGAAACCTTCAGTGTGTTCCAGTTACCGGATCTGCATGTGTCATTACGTAGCCAGAGCAGACATGTCTGGGCCTGAAATAGCCCTCTCCGTGTTCGATCACCTGTAGATGAATGCATCACATGATCATTATTCACTGCTGCAGCTGAAACTGTACGCCCTGTATTTTTCTTTGGCCATCACTCCGCTCATTGGTTTTTTGCTGATCACCATAATTTGTCCTCCCGGCCTACTCCCTCTTACCTCTAAGGCCCTCAATTATTTGCTATATATATTTCGTTGTCTGCCTTTTCTTCTATTTTTTTGGCTTCTAAAGTTCTCTTTATTACTATGGACGCCATGTCCTAACTTTTATTTATTTATAGTATGCAATATGTCCGCAGAGCATCTAGAAATATAAATACAACTGTACACAAGACTACATATGTGCAACACACGTAAGAAAACATACAAGACGTATTAACAAAGATGTATAATTGAGGTATGGAGCATGCGAGACTAGGTGTTGCCTGCACGCTGATGTCTACAGCTGTATCCGCTTCATAGCTTTAGGTATAGTTTCTGTAAAACTGATCCACCATATTTTCTTATAAGGCAAACTTTTACGATAAGTTAATATTTAATAAACCCTTTTTACTAGAAAGGTCCTATGAATTGAAGATATTCGCTCTGAATCAGAACTCTTGTAACCACTTTAGCTGTGTAGTAATCATTTATTGGGAACACCACCGGTTTCGCACCGTTATAGGGGCATCCTCAGGTGACGCAATGTCAATTAAAACGCAATTCTTTTAGAACACTGTTTTATAAAAAAGAGAAAATTTTTATGGAAACCCTTAAATAGATTTTTCACATGTGCATTAAGTGAAAAACTTGGAACAATCGGGAAGCTACGATATTTGTTGACGAAATGGTTGCAATATCGGTCGGAGGATGGCTTTCACGTATCGTACAGCCGTTACGGTGCCTTCCATGACCACCAGCGTCGTACGTCGGCCACACATAACGCCATCACAAAGCAGCAGGGAACCTCTACCTTGCTGCACTCACTAGACAGTGTGTCTAAGGCGTTCAGCCTGACCGGGTTACTATTCCAAACACGTCTCCGGATTGAAGGCGTATGCGGGAATCATCCGTGAAGAGAACGTGATGCCAAACCGGAGCGGTCCATTAGGCATGTTTTTGGGCCCATTTGTATCGCTTTGCATGGTGTCGTGGTTGCGAAGATGGACCTCGCCATCGACGTCGGGAGTGAAGTTGCGCATCATGCAGCCTACTGCGCACAGTTTGAGTCGTAACACGACGTCCTGTGACTGCACGAAAAGCATTATTCGACATGCTAGCGTTGCTGTCAGGGTTCCTCCGAGCCATAATCCGCAGGTAGCGCTCATCCACGGCAGTAGTAGCCCTTGGGCGGCCTGAGCGATGCATGTCATCGACAGTTGCTGTCTCTCTGTATCTCTTCCATGACCGAACAACTTCGATTTGGTTTACTCAGAGACGCCTGGACACTTCCCCGGGTTGAGAGTCCTTCCTGGAACAAGGTAACAATGCGTAGGCGATCGAACATGATTAGCATTCAAACAATCGGGAAGCTACGATATTTCAAGGTTCAGTTGTAAATCGAGATTGTTAATCCATTATAGACTGGTGTCAAACAGGAGTCCTAGAATAAAGTGTACGGCTAAAGAGAGTAAAAATGGTTTAACAACGTTCGTGGTGCGTAAAGTCTGCGAGCCCCGCAAAAAGTACTATCGCCTTCAAGCATCACGTATAATTAACGAAATGCGAAAACAGCGATTTTTTGTTATGCCAATGCCACGGTGGTGGTGTTGCACTAGCAGCTCTTACTGGCAAACACTTTATGATACGATATGGCCCACAGTCAGCTCAAGTGTTCCACAGTCGGCTGCCCAAAACTCCCCATTTATGAAGCATAACCGCGGACCTTGCATGGCTTGTTCGGATACCACCGATCCCAGTCCAACCTTTCCTGGGAACTATACCCGCTACATAGCTTGTTAGGTATCAGTTATATGGGGTCCTGCCCACTCTATGCTTAAAAGGGTGCCTAAGGAATGCCGCGTTTTCAGAATGCTATACAACAATTCAAGCCAATAACATTAGTAGTTTTATTTCAATAAAACAGATTGTCAATACTTAACTTTCAAATAAAAGTGGTGTCTCAAGTGATGGGCGACATTAAACATAAATCCAAATCCAGTGCTATATATAATATTCATGCGACTTTGACACAGTTTGTATATCACTAATAACAGCTATCGTAGCACTCGCTGCTAGGCCATGCTAATACTCCGCCAATACTGTCAACTAAAGACCGGGTGAGGCTGACAGGAGCGGTAGATGCCGCTCCTTTTGTGGTGACGTCATGGTCAGTGCGCTCTTGGTCTACGCTGTTTCACCGCCTTCTTTTCTCTTGCTATTTCATCTTTGTTCCGGAGCTTGTGGTTACGCCGGACGGTATAGTGTAGGGAGTGCGACTACGGCGGGCTGGAAGCTGTGGCTGCAGGGGACTTCAAGCTTCCGGCCATACCCCGCCATCCGCCCTACTCTCTGGCCGAAACGTACCCCCGAAAACGACCAGAAGGGTACGCGTCCACCTCCTGTGGTCAGAACTAGATGAAGAAGACGGAGACTGCCGAGCTGTGGGCGGGTCCAGCTGCATCGGTGGAACGAGAAAAGGCGGAGGAGGCGAAGCTTCCGTCTCCATGCGGTCGTCCCGCGGTGTCGTGATGGCACTGTTTAGCGGTTGCTGTGGCCCCGCTGTATTCTGGACCCTTGATCTGGGGGAAGAGAGACTGAAAGATCATGTTGTACATGACAAAGGCGAAGTTGATTTTGATGGCGGCGCTGCAAGCCATCTGGACCTGAAAGAAGATACATGGAAGCGCCAAGTCTACGGACGATCTCAGCTTGCGCCCACAGTCTTCTGCGGCTAAAATCCCTGTGAAAGACAACATCATACTTCGCGAAGCGATACTTGCAGCCAGCATTCGGCTGAGGAGGGTGGAGCAGGTGTAGCAGTACCCGATGGCGGCAGCCGTGGAGCAATTCCGCCGGCGATGGTCCATCTCGTTGTTGCGAATGATGTGACGCGAGAAACAGTTACAATGGTGTATGCTGAGCGAAGTTTGGCCATATGCTGCTTGAATGTTTTGACAAAACGGTCCTCTTCGCCGTTTGACTGTGGGTGGAACGCTGCACTAGTTAGATGATGAGTGCCATTGAGTTCACTGAATGTTTGAAATTCATTTGATGTAAACTGAGGTTGTAACGAGAATTATACGTATAATAATTTTTTTTCTTTATGAATTTAGATAAATTAATAATAGCAATGTGTTGAATTTCTTTTTCGATTCTTTTCGTGTCATGTTAAAGAAACTGTGAGTAACTTTTGAAACGAATATTATTTATGTTAGATTTCAAATAATGTGGTAATCAAAGGAAAGTGTATTTAATGTTAAAACTATTGTAAGATGTGAAAATTGTAATTTATACACTTGGTCCATACGTAGGTAATGCATTAGGATATGTGTAGTAGAAAACCTGTGGTGAATACCCTACCCGTAGGGGGAGCGGGAAAAGGTGGAGGCAGGCGAGGCGGGAAAACGCACACTGGCGCGGTTCTGCACAACGGGCACAGTAGAACAGTCGGAGGCGAGCAACAGTCGGAAGTACACGTACTGTACCGAGGAGGCTACCCAGGAAAAGTGGATTCCATTGAGCCTCGGATGAACCGATTCCGACGACTACTTGGCATGGCTATATTCTGAGGCACAAAATTGGAAAGATTACGACGCTAAGAAGATGGAAAGTGCCGATGTTGTGTGAGCCTTAGCCGTGCTTGTATGTGTGCCGTGCTGCCCGCTATCTCGCTGCCCGCCAACCGCCGCACCGACTTGCACAGGTCAAACATTTATTTCATCTTTAGAAGTGTATCTGTGTGGACCAGTGTCGAAACTGTTTCTAATGGTTCAATAATAACGTGACTTTTACCAGAATTGCTTTAGCCATGACTTATCCTGATCACTGACCTAGACGGGATCCTTACCTCGTATTGTGCAATCCGAGTATCCTAAACAGAAAGTTTAATGTTTGTGTTAATGAGACTTATCAGCAGATTAATCTATGCTATAAAGGGATCTAAAGTTCTGTGTGTTGTTGCAAATGTTGGTAAAGAACAAAAGAGTTTTTTTTTTTTAATTGAGTTAGCGATGTTATTTAATTAATTTGAGCCAGAAATATTGACAGTAAAATTATTCAGAAGTAAGTCAAAAGAGTAGTTATCCATAGATTGATAATTTTGTGTGTTAATTTGCCTCCAGTACTCAACAGTTTCAGTATAACGACTATAACAGTTTCAGGCCCCCCCCCCCCCCCCTTGTCTTGTCCATTCTTTCAAACCTTGAAATGTGTTCATCAGATTTGACCAGTAAAGCTAAATTCTATATTAATCCTAAATGTATTAGTGTTTTTCCATCATTCATAGTGATGTTGTGTGTGTACTTTCAAGATTGTCGACGATAGGGCAATCTATGCCCGATTTCAGTCTGCTCAACATAAAAAACGCAGTTAGTAGTAATCATTACTGTGTGGTGTTGTGTAAATGTAGCTCGTCCAAATTAGTACAAAAAGAGAAAACTTTAGTTCAGTGGATTTTTCGGGTTCCAAACTTTGCCATATAACGCATCATTACTACGTGTTACTATGCTTGTACATGCACCCACTTGTACAAGGAAAAACTCACTAATTGCCTAAGTAGGCTGGCGACCGAATTGTTAAATATAGGTAGCATCTACTGTGTGTACTTCTTGTCCATGCGAAAGAATAATTATACTGTACATTTGCTTCATGCATCACTGTAGTTATTGACTGAGTATAAGTCC
Source organism: Schistocerca serialis cubense (assembly GCF_023864345.2). Taxonomy (NCBI): domain Eukaryota; kingdom Metazoa; phylum Arthropoda; class Insecta; order Orthoptera; family Acrididae; genus Schistocerca; species Schistocerca serialis. Next base: position 318,576,558 of record NC_064644.1, on the reverse strand, counting down.
GATCTTGGTTCTATTAGGTACACGCGGTCAACTAATGTACTAGAAATCCTTGTTTATAAGGTGAAGCCCGTGAACTTATTACAGTACAGGCTTTTTAGAGCTAACCTACGTCCGATTAGGGCGGGAGCGTTACAAGGTCCATTGTCTGACACTATTACTTCAGGTAAACCGTCTAGGCAACAAATCGATGACAACACCTGAATTGCGCTACGTGACGTTGTCGAGTCCACTGGCACTGCAAAAGGAAAGTGGATATGTGAGTCATAATCAACTAGCGAGTGTTCCAAAAAGGTCCCGCAGAGTATGTGCACACGTTGCCATGGCGGTTGCGACTTAGACCAAGCAGAAAATTTTTGTGGCCGAGCGGATTGATTTGCCGCACATGCGTCATACTGTGACGTCATCTGTTTTATTTGGGCGTCCATACCCTGCCAAGTACAGTGTCGACGCGCTATCTGTTTCGTACAAACAATCCCCCAGTGTCCTTGGTGAAGTAGTTGCAACACTTGTTTTTCCGAAGCTTTAAGGGTCAACACACGTGAATGTCCACTGTCATTCGGAACACGAATTGCACGTTTCTGTGCAGCGAGTTTAAGACAGCGTGTGAAGTATCGGCGCACTGCTATTCACTGAGTGAGGCCAAAATGTGCGAATGTACTCGTATGTTAGCAAAATGTTCAAATCTGAATCACCTTCCGTGACCTGAGCAATCTTCTTTAGTTCAGCGGGAGAGACTGAAGCAATTAAGAATCCTGAGCATCGATGTGACAACAAAATGCAGCAGAAGCATCAAAGTCTGTGTCAGGGCCAATCGAAAGGCGTCCGCAATACCATGTTGAGCCATCTGACGATATACAATCTCGTACTGGTATTGAGACAACAGCAAAGCCCATCTTTCCAATTTTTGGGCAATTCGTACAGGAACCGGTTTCGTCGTATCAAACAAGGACTGCAAAGGTTTGTGATCGGCTACTAAGTAGAATATTGGTAAAATTTGGTGACACCATACACAATAGCTAAAGCCTCCATCTTAATTTGCGAATTATTACACTGTGCTTTGAACAATACTACTGATGCGAATGCAATAGGTCTGTCTTTATCACCAATTCTGTGCAAAATCAATTCACCGATTCCTTACGATGTAACGTCAATTGGCAGTACCACTCGTCTGTCTGGATCAATGTGAACTAAGCATCGATCACTGAGCAATGCATCTTTAAGTTTCTGAAAAGGTACTGTCCAAATAAAGGGGACATTCTTGTGACGCAAGCGATGCAATGGAGTCGCGATTTGTGCAACAATCGGTGTGAACCGAATATCATAATTCATCCTTCCGACGATTGTTTGCGGTTCTGTGACTGGAAAATCTAGTAGGGCTAACAAGTGCTACTGCAAAGGATGTACACCTTGACTGCTGATGACATCACCAAGATCCTGCAACTCAGGATTTAAAAAATCACATTTGTCCAGGCTACACTTTATTCCTGCATCAGACAATATACGGAACAAAGCACATAAATTTTCATGATGTTCTTCAAGTGAATGTTCTACTCATTGTAAAGAGGCCTGAAGATGGCATCAATGTAATGCCGAAACTGGTAGCACATAAGACGTTCATAAAATAATATTTTTACAGTACATAGGGCTGTTGGCAAATTATTGCATCAAGGAACGACAAAGAGCTGGCTGCTGAAATTTTCTAACCGACAAAGTTCCTCAATCATACTGATCAAGTATTTGCACTATCCACTGAAATGATGCATCGGAAATCTGTTCTCTGAGTTTGACATCAGGTACATTGTACACGATCGCATCACACAACAAAAAATCTGCATATAAAACAACGGAAAGAAATTTGAATTTGCATTTCCTTGCCATACCTTGAAGCTTTGAGGGATGAAGTAGTGAAGGCAGCAGAGGATCAAGTCGGTAAAAAGACGAGGGCTAGTAGAAATCCTTGGGTAACAGAAGAAATATTGAATTTAATTGATGAAAGGAGAAAATATAAAAATGCAGTAAATGAAGCAGGCAAAAAGGAATACAAACGTCTCAAAAATGAGATCGACAGGAAGTGCAAAATGGCTAAGCAGGGATGGCTAGAGAACAAATGTAGGGATGTAGAGGCTTATCTCACGAAGGGTAAGATAGATACTGCCTACAGGATAATTAAAGGGACCTTCGGAGAAAAGAGAAACACTTGTATGAATATCAAGAGCTCAGATAGAAACCCATTTCTAAGCAAAGAAGGGAAAGCAGAAAGGTGGAAGAAGTATATGGAGGGTCTATACAAGGGCGATGTACTTGAGGACAATTTTATAGAAATGGAAGAGGATGTAGATGAAGATGAAATGGGAGATACGATAGTGCGTGAAGAGTTCGACAGAGCACTGAAAGGCCTGAATCGAAACAAGGCCCCCGGAGTATACAACATTTCACTGGAACTACTGACGGCCTTGGGAGAGCCAGTACTCACAAAACTTTACCATCTGGTGAGCAAGATGTATGGAACAGGCGAAATACCCTCAGACTTCAAGAAGAATATAATAATTCCAATCCCAAAGAAAGCAGGTGTGGACAGATCAGTTTAATAAGCCACAGCTGCAAAACACTAACACGAATTCCTTACAGACGAATGCAAAAACTAGTAGAAGCCGACCTCGGGGAAGATCAGTTTGAATTCCGTAGAAATACTGGAACACGTGAGTCAATACTAACCCTACGACTTATCTTAGAAGAAAGATTAAGGAAAGGCAAACCTACGTTTCTAGCATTTGTAGACTGAGAGAAAGCTTTTGACAATGTTGACTGGAATACTCTCTTTCAAATTCTAAAGGTGGCAGGTGTAAAATACAGGGAGCGAAAGGCTATTTACAATTTGTACAGAAACCAGATGGCAGTTATAAGAGTCGAGGGACATGAAAGGGAAGCAGTGGTTGGGAAGGGAGTAAGACAGGGTTGTAGCCTCTCCCCGATGTTATTCAATCTGTATATCGAGCAAGCAGTAAAGGAAACAAAAGAAAAATTCGGAGTAGGTACTAAAATCCATGGAGAAGAAATAAAAACTTTGAGGTTCGCCGATGACATTGTAATTCTGTCAGAGACTGCAAACGACTTGGAAGAGCAGTTGAATGGAATATACAGTGTCTTGAAAGGAGAATGTAAGATGAACATCAACAAAAGCAAAACGAGGATAACGGAATGTAGTCGAATTAAGTCGGGTGATGCTGAGGGAATTAGATTAGGAAATGAGACACTTAAAGTAGTAAAGAAGTTTTGCTATTTGGGGAGCAAAATAACTGATGATGGTCGAAGTAGAGAGGATATAAAATGTAGACTGGGAATGGCAAGGAAAGCGTTTCTGAAGAAGAGAAATTTGTTAACATTGTGTATAAATTTAAGTGTCGGGAAGTCATTTCTGAAAGTATTTGTATGGAGTGTAGCCATGTATGGAAGTGAAACATGGACGATAAATAGTTTGGACAAGAAGATAATAGAAGCTTTCGAAATGTGGTGCTACAGAAGAATGCTGAAGATTAGATGGGTAGATCACGTAACTAATGAAGAAGTATTGAATAGAATTGGGAAGAAGAGAAGTTTGTGTCACAACTTGACCAGAAGAAGGGCATCAAGGGATCATCAATTTAGTATTTGAGGGCAGCGTGGAGGGTAAAAATCGTAGAGGGGGAGCAAGAGATGAATTCACTAAGCAGATTCAGAAGGATGTAGGTTGCAGTAGGTACTGGGAGATGAAGAAGCTTGCACAGGATAGAGTAGCATGGAGAGCTGCATCAAACCAGTCTCAGGACTGAAGACCACAACAACAACAACCCTGAAAATCTGTTTCCCACCCACGATAAGATTACAATTAACAAATTGATACCTAGCTACTAGGGCATTCACTTATTGGTCATAACTGTTAGTCAGTTAACAGAGAAGATTGTCATACTCAAGTTCTCTCAGAGTGCCGTTAGGAAAGAGTTTTTGAGTGAGGCCGAACACTGCACTTCCTACTGTGGATAATAGATATGGGAGTTTCACAGTACCTGGTACATAGCGAACGATGACGTGCGCTTCAACTGTGACAACTACTCGAGCCATTCGTCTTCTTGTTCGCTAAATTGTCAGAATGTTGGTATAGCAGCTGTAGTAGGCGGTGTTTGTTCTGACGGGTAAGCAGCGTTGCCCACAAGCTGCTGCACCGTGTTTGCAGAAATCTGCTGCGTCTGGAACTGAAGTATCTGTATTAGCAGTCTGGCATCTAACACTTGCAGCTGCGTTGCCTGAACAGGGGGCGGGACAGTTTGGTTGGGCATGTTGGAAGACAAAAATGTAACAAATAGAAAAAATTATGTACAAAGAAATTTTCTGCAACACCGACATGAAAATCCGAATTAGCAAGAACGACAAGAAATTGTTAAAGCAATGAAGCGCCACTGAAAAGTAAAGACAAGAGAGAACTACGGTGTCAGCACAATATAAACGAAAAGGTCGAGGCCGTTGGGCACTTGGTGCGGAGGGTACTCGTCGCCAATTCTGGGGTCCTGCCGACTCGTCGCTTACAGGATGCCTAAGGTATGCCGCATTCTCGGAATGCTATACAATATTTCAGGCAAATAACAGTACTAGTTTTATTTCAGTAAAGCAGATTGACAATACTTAGCTTTGAAATAACAATGGTGTCGCAAGCTATGGGCGACATGCGACATAAATCCGAGCCCTTTGCTTTATACAAGGTTCATGCGAGTTCGACACACATTCCGTGTATCACTAATAACTGCTATCGTAGCACTCTCTGCTAGGCCGTGCCAATACTTTGCGAATACTGTCCACTGAAGTCCGGCAGAGGCTGACAGGAGCGGCGCTTATATTCACTTCGGCTGGATGCCGTTCCTGTCGTGGTGACGTCCTGGTCGGCGCTCTACTGGCCGACGGCATTTCGTCGCCTTCTCTTCTCTTGCTTCTTTATCTTGATTCCCGCGGCTGCTGCGGTCGCAGGTCTGATGGTCGCATGGATGTTTGAGATGTCCTTAGGTTAGTTAGGTCTAAGTAGTTCTGAGTTCTGGGGGGCTGATGACCTAAGATGTTAAGACCCATAGTGTTTAGAACCATTTGAATATCTTCATTCCGCCGTTCGTGGTTACGCCAGAACAAGTTATGAAACAGTGTTTACTTTCTCCCAGTCTTTTTCTGCGTGATCCTAAGATTATAAGTGTTCTGTCCTCTTACACACCCATTGTCCCACACAGCCATATGTGAATTCTAGCATGTATTTGGGAAGTTCATTACTGCATCTTGAATAGCAACGTTTCTATGTGGTCTGTTAGTAGCGAGATACATAATCATTACGTCAAAAAGTCTACGCAAATTTCTACCGTACTACATCAGTGATACGTCACCATCTATATCAGCTGCAACCAAAAAAGAAATTTCTGGATCAGTGGTCACTATGTTCGCATCGCGAATTTCAGCTGAGTGCTTGCATATGAGACCAAATCTGATGTGGACAGCACATAGTATGTTTTGTTTCTACGAGTTACGAGATGCAATACCGAGACAAAGTTACTTGGTACGCTGAAATAGAAGACATAGTTATTTCCTGTCGCTCCATAGGCGAATATGCCGCTAAAATCATTAAATACTAGTTTGAGAAATCATAGGAATAAAGATGCCAAAAATCATTGACCTGAGCTGAAAACTGCCAAGCAGGCTAATATAAATCACAATTGAGCCGTGCGCGGCTCGTATTCATGCCGTTTATTGCTTGGCATCATGTCATTGCTGTTATGGCATCTTGTTTCTTGTTCGATTTACTGGCGTCGTTAAGTTTCTGGCTTGCCTGCCCGTCAGTGACAGCAGCAGCGTTTATCGGTACGTGTACTGTCGTATATTTTCGGAGCGACCGCTAGTATTTCCGGTTCGCGTTGTGTTGAGTGGGTAGTTGCGAGTGGACATCAGGTCGGTTGGGGGTGCAGCAGCGAACTGGTCCGTGCAGCACGAGCGCAAGCCGGGGCCGCTGGATCGAGGAGGGGTAGCTGGGAGAGCGACGACTTCGTTACACACGGAACCCTGGACGTTTAAGCTGAGTGATGAGTTAACTGCTAATTCAACCTCAACCTTTGGTCGGCGGGCTGTTGCTCCCACGGCCGCTGAGCCTGGCGGCAACGAGTGAAGTGTTTCGAGGCAGTGAAATATTGCCGCCGTCTTTCTCTATTTGTTATTCGTCATTGAATTTAGTATTAATCTTATTAGTGAAGTGCAATCAGCAGTATTTTCTGCCTTGTGGCCACTAACCTGCCCTCGAAATTAGCGTACTTTTCTGTCATTGTACCTTTCCTCGTCGTGCTGATGGTGTCCGACACGGCGTGTAGTTTGACAGCCTATTGGATTGAACTGTGCATTTTTTTTTTTAAAGGGCTAACTTGGTTCGAGTGTTTCCTTCGGCCTTGGGTGTTTTCTGAAGACGTAGTGCTGTCTGTCTCTTCGCCCTTGCCTAAAAATATTGTATCGTTGTACCGGTGATCAGACGTTAGACGGATTGGTTAGTCAGTCGATCGGCGTTTAAGCTGCTCCTAGTTTCAGTTGCCATCCTGTTACGTGAGGCTGCCTGTCTCACTTTACCTTATGTTCGAATTACCTTCCCAGACCGACCCTTGGAACACTTACTGAGAACCGCTTGTCCTGATTCTTTAGATTGTGATGTTTGTTTTAAGGATATTTGTAATTTTCTAATTACAGTTGGTGTGGCCTTCAAATGGCTCTGAGCACTATGGGACTTAACAGCTGTGGTCATCAGTCCCCTAGAACTTAGAACTACTTAAACCTAACTAACCTAAGGACATCACACACATCCATGCCCGAGGCAGGATTCGAACCTGCGACCGTAGCAGTTGCGCGGTTCCGGACTGCGCGCCTGGAACCGCGAGACCACCGCGGCCGGCGTGTGGCCTTCAGCCAAGCAATAATTTCACTTCTCTGGCGACAAGGCCTTCAGCCGTGTTACAGTAAGTTTTTTTAAGCAAACTTGTTTTAAAAGCAAGGTATTTATTTTAAGTGCTCTTTGGAGTTGTTCTTCTGACTTCTAATTCAGGCTTTCACCCGTTTGTGATTTGAAGTTGCGTGTGGCCTTGAGCCGAGCAGTAATTTCACTTCTTTTATAATAAAGCCTTCAGCCGTGTTACAATAAGTTTTGTTTTAAAGCAAACTTATGTTAAGGGAAAAGTATTTGTTCAGATGTGGGGTATTTGGAATTGTTTTCCTGACTTCTTATTCAGGCCATCAGCCGTTTGTTATTTGAAATTGTTTGTCGCCTTCAGCCGGGGGGATAATTTCATTCCTTTCATAATAAGGCCTACAGCCGTGTTACAGTTTGTTTCAAAGCGAAGTATTTATCTTAATATGTGATATTTGGAATTGTTCTTCTGGCTTTTGATTCTGGTCTTCAGCCGTTTGTTGTTTGAGGTTATTGCTGGTGGCCTCCGGCCCTAAAATTGTGGAATATTTTTCTGTGATAAGGCCTTCAGCCGTCATAAATCAATTGTGTTTTTTTAAGAGATTGTTTTTAAATTTTAATTTCTTTTAAAAAAGTTTACGTATTTGTCGTGCAACCGTGGGTAACAGGTTTACGGCCCCATCCACAATCGTAACCTTATCCTGCCCCATCCTGAGAAACACCTCTCAACTATACCGTAAGCACAATTAGTAAAGTCACAAGCAATTCCAATCACAGACAGTAAATACTTACACATCCAGAAGTTAAAGGCAGAAGTTGAGTAACGACGTGGTTACTAAGACGTACAGTACACGAAATTGCGCTTTAAATGTAGTTACAAAAACACTGGGAAAACACTTTGAGAGAGAGTGCAAGATCTGATAAAGAAAGATAACGAGAAGCGATGTTGGGCATGTAGGATTCGACAGACTTTGAATTACTTGTAGAGCCTTGAATTACTTGTAGACCTTTAAATAAGTTATTATGCAAAACTCACGAACGTTCACTAATTGTAAATCCACAAACATAATGGGTTCATAATCGTAACTTTAGATGTCAAGCGATAAGTAATACTAAGAACAGGGGTCGTTACACAAGGTACAAACACAACACACATTCATTATTTACGCAGTATACGCATCTGTGAATAACATGGAGCGACAAGAGTTTGATTGCATGGGCATGTGGCAAGAAAATGCACTACCTATGACCAAATACAATATTGAAGGCCGGCCGAAGCCCGTTAGAAGCATATGTAATGCAAAGCGAAGAGTTTTGTTGCCGCTCACACAGTACGCAGTGTGCTAAGTCCCACGGTCGCCAGCCAATTGACCCACTTCTCACATCAACAAAGTTGATGCCTCATTCCCTGACCAACATGATGGAAGAGGCAAAATACTATAGTACACACATTTCTCGGGCTCAAAGACATTCCTGCTTCAGGTTTATCGACAGTCTGAGAATACCTCTGCTTCAACATCTTATCGTCTACTGAAACATGAACTGGAGATTGATGGAAGTTCATTATTGTATATACAATCACATTTCAACATTCATTTCCTGGCCGATTCTACGGAGAACAACCTCATTTCGTATGTCTTCACACACTTCATTTTCAATGTCTCAATCGATTGACCGACTGTTCGTGTAACACTACATAGAAGGTTGTGATCTACACATGTAAACAAATCGGTTTCTTTATGTATGTTTGAGAGGACTTCTTTAGGTAAGAAATGTTCTCTTTGAATGTTTTAGTCTGCTTCTTATGCCTTCCTTGCTTCATCCTCCTGGCGTTAATGTCCTTCTAAATTAGCTGAATTATTTCAGTTCACCAATTTTCACGGTGAGTTTTCGCTATTCTGATTTCTGTTGCTGCTTAATGTTTGCACCTTTCTGGGACTTCCTAAGGTCAAAATGATGGTCAGATCCTCAACTGTCTTATCTGTTCTACACACATCAACGTCCATGGCGAGGTCCATCTTTGCAATCACGACACCATGGAGCGCGGTACACATGGGTCCAACACACATCAAAAACAGTTTTGCATCACCTCGGTTCCGAGAGTTCCGGAACTTGTACAGAAAATTGTAATATAGCTCAACATAAACATCATTTCCGCCCTTTTTATTGCTCATGAAAACCACGCATTTCATGTTTCACCGCCATATAGCTAGACCTTCAAAGGAGGTGGTCCGGATCTCTGTACACACCGTTACTTCTAATACCCAGTAGCAGGTCTTCATGCATTGATGCATGCTTTTACTCGTCGTGGCACATATCCACAAGTTCATGAAGGCACCGTTTTTCTAGATTGTCCCACTAGTCAACAGTGATTTGGTGTAGACCCCTCAGAGTGTTCGGTGGGTCACGTCGCCCATAAACAGACCTTTTCAAGATATCCCAGGCATGTCCGTTAGGGTTCATGTCTGGACAACATGCTGGCCACTTTAATCGAGCGATGTCGTTACCCTGAATGAAGTCATTCACAAGATGTGCACGATAGGGGTGTGAAATGTCGGCCATGAAGACGAATGCCTCACCAATATGCTGCCGATATGGTTGCACTATCGGTCGGAGGATGGCATTCACGTATCACACAGCCGTTGCGGCGTCTTCCATGACCACCAGCGGTGTACGTCGGCCCTACATAATGCCACCCCAAAACAGCAGCACTGCTTCACCCGCTGGACTGTGTGTCTAAGGCGTTCAGCCTGGTCGGGTTCCCTCCAAACACGTCTCTGACGATTGTCCAGTTGAAGGCGTAAGCAACACTCATAGTTCAAGAGAACGTGATGCCAATCCTGAGCTGTCCATTCTGCATGTTGATGGGCCTATCTGTACCGTGCTGCATGGTGTCGTGGTTGCAAAGATTGACCTCTCCACGGACATCGGGAGTGAAGTTGCGCATCATGCAGCCTATTGCGCACAGATTGAGTAGTAACACGACTTCACGTGGCAGCATGAAAAGCATTATTCAACATGGTGGCGTTGCTGTCAGGGTTCCTCCGAGCCATATTCCGTAGGTAGCGGTCATCCACGGCAGTAGTAGCCCTCGGGCGGAATGAGCGAGGCATGTCATCGACAGTTCCTGTCTCTCTGTATCTCCTCCATACCCGAACAACATCGCTTTGGTTCACTCCGAGAAGCCTGGACAAAGTCCCCTGTTGAGAGACCTTCCTGGCACAAAGTAACAATGCGGAGGTGATCGAACTGCGGTATTGATCGCTTAGGCATGGTTGAACTACAGACAACACGAACCGTGTACCTTCTTGCTGATGGAATGACTGGAACTGGTCGGCTGTCGGACCCACTCCATCTAATGGGCGATGCTCATGCATGGTTGTTTGCATTTTTAGTGAGGTTTAGTGTCATCTCTGAACAGTTAAAGGGGATGTGTCTCTGATACAATGTCCACAGTCAACGTCTATCTTCAGGAATTCTGCGAACCAGGGTCACGCAAAACATTTTTTGATGATGTGTGTATATTGCTCTTCGCAGTAACACGGTTACTTAAGTTGTCAAGGTGCTTGTACGATAATTCTAGCATTCACCAGCCTTTTCTGTCTTCATGAAAGGGTTGACTAAATTCTTCCGGAAGGTAAAATATATTCTATACACTAGCTTGAACTCTCACTTGTCGCAAAATTTTCCAGAGTATCTAAGAAACATTGTCTTTTCCTTGTGCTTTGTTTGATCGTTATTAATACCATATAAAACTATAGTAACGATTCCATAAAACATCTACGATGCGAGCATGTTGTCAAATCTTTTGGAATCCCTACGTTTCTGACGGATAGGAAAAAAACTTTTTCGTCAATACTGTGTTGTATTCAATCAACCTTGCAAGACTCACGGCTTGCCCTCCGAACTACAATCCCTGCCAGTATCTCTTTGACGTAACAGGTTAGTGCTAAGAGACGGTAAATAAGGTGCTGAGAACCAGAAGGCCCAATAGGACACCGCCATTACTTTTGAGGTATTTTGCATTAATGCACGCTTCTGACATTTGTTGATTGTATGGTGAACCAGCTTCGTCTATATCTGTAACCCCACACAGTAAATACGAACATATACTAAAAGCTGTCTCATTTATTTCTCGGATATCCATTTCCGTACGGGCCCAGAGTAGAAAACGTAGTTTTGCTACTCAGCGCTGCTTATTTCTTAAGTAGGGTCGACAACATAGTGTCTACATATGTACATAGCAGTTAATATTTCATAAACGGAGATGTATCGGCTGTTTTACCTGAGCCTCAAGCCACAGAATGTGCTTAGTGAAAATAATAACAACGACCATAAAATGTTTGTATATGGCATAACTATGTGAGTGCTGCATTTATATCTGTTCTTCATGTTCTGATTCCAGATTCACATTAATTTCAAACTTAACAACTAACTGTTGTCAACAGCCTATAAGCGGAAATGTAATATCATTAACAGTTCATACTGCCTTAAATATTAGTTAAAATTTCATAACCTGAATAAGTATACTATTTTTTTCGTAGCAAGTGTATGATATTCAGACAAAGTCAAAAATCAATTCAGACCAGTGACGTTGGTGATTTCAAAAATGGCTCTGAGCACTATGGGACTTAACTTCTGAGGTCATCAATCCCCTAGAACTTAGAACTACTTAAACCTAACTAACCTAAGGACATCACACACATCCATGCCCGAGGCAGGATTCGAACTTGCGACCGTAGCGGTCACGCGGTTCCAAACTGAAGCGCTTAGAACCGCACGGCCACAGCGGGCGGCTGTTGGTGATTTGTCTATAAATTTGACTCTCACAAACACCTATTTTCCTCAAAAATTTTTTTTCCGTGATTTGCAGCCTTACGTTTCTCAGTGCCTCATTTCGTTGCTGTTATGTTATCCTAGATTATCTGGAGGGAGGAACAGGGCTTGTGAAGTCTGGAGTATGAGCTTGCTACATTCTTTGCTGAAACGCGGTGAGGAAGGCCAGCTGGAAGCTTTAGACATTGTGTGCTAGAGAAGTGTATTTTCTGGAGGTTTCCCTCAATTCCCCCAAGAACGGTGGGGAAGGCCGCCAGAGTTAACGGTGCTCACAGGCCGAGGTAACGCAAAGCGTCTTTTCAGAGTTTTACCAACTATGAGTAGTCCTGGGAGCCTAGCCAGATATGCCCGCCGGTATATGCAGATAACGAGCTACTACGACTGTGTACAGTAGGGGAAACAATCTGCGAGATGAGATAGTCTGTCTAGCACCGGCTTCTGGTCAGTTTACGGAAATACGAACCCCCCCCCCCCCCCCCGTCACCGCCTTCAACCCAGCTAGTGTCGTTTAGTTGCGGGTTGGGTTGGAAGATAGATAGCAGGACACACTTGGCGTTCACCGTTCGGCACGGCAGGAGAGAAGTGTCGTCGAGCATATGTCGATAGGTGTCTGGTAGAATCTGTTGCTTCTTTTGCTCTTTTTTGAATAAATGTCACGTTCAACATTTGCGCTGCAGTTCCTCTGTGCATCTCACAATCGGCGACTGTATTCTGAAACACGAGTTTGCTTTGCATAGTAATATCTTTTTACGAACGTCGTGAATCTATCTTCTTCAGCATTATTGGATATGTGAGATCCTCAGACTTTGAAAAGCCCTTTGATTGTTGAGTAGCAGGCTTCTTCACATTGAATTCAGGTGCCTTCAGCATTTATACTGCCCTTTCAAAATAGACCAAAATATTAACTAATGTAATTCTTTTTATAATTTCTTGCTCACTAATTTTTATTCTAGGCGTATTGATCTGTCACTGTAACTTACCTTGCCCTTGATGGTTAATTTTAATAAGTATTACCATTTTTTTGTCCTACAACTATATGATGATGTGACCCTTATCCTGTTAATAAATATCGTCAGTAGGTTCTGTAAGACTGAATTGTAGTCATGTGACAGTTTTTTCGAAGTTAAGCATGTGTCATTACTAGAAACACTTTTGGTTAACCAGGAGAGTTAATTGTTTAATTTCGAATTTTACAATTCTTTTAGAGTTCATGTTCGGTGAGTAAACTTCACCTGCTTCTGCACTGGTGCGACTAGTTATCATTGCCATTGTCATTCTGTGATGCTACAATTCTACAAAGCTTGTAATGATCTGTAGAGGTAGTTTTATTTTCATTTTGCAACTGTGGCAGGCAGCTTGCACACGCTACTGCCGAATTGCAGTCGACTCACACGTACCACAACAAAAAATCTATATGAGCAAAACATTAATCCTTTTCTCCTACCTTCCAAACTTCACAGAAGTCTACTGCATACCTTGAGGGACTACCAATCGTGGAAGAAAGGGTAGCGCGGACAAAAGATTTAGCCATTTTGCACACTCCGCCCCTGAGAGAAAATACATTGTGGTAACAGCCCGATAAGCTGAGGTTAAGCCATTTTCCCCGCAATACAGTTCAGTGTAACATCCCCTCTCCATCTTTTCTGCCAGGTGAACCATCCCTGTAAGTATGGAAGAGAACTTACATTAAGTTTTAGAAGTAGGAGGTAAAGTACTGTCGCAACTGAAGTTCTGAGGGTGGTTTGTGAGTTACGCTTCGAAAGCTCAGCAGGCTAGGTACTTTTCAGCGAAAGACAAAGTTCCAAAATTCCATTCTCAGTCCTCACACAGTTTCAATCAACCAGGGAAATCTATATGTAAGTGCAGTTACAGAACCTAATTTTCAAATGTATAAATCTTTCAAAGTAGATTACTGAAAAAAATTTAGTGCTAGGTACGTTCGAATGTCGCTTCTGCTTTCTTATGCCGTCGCTAAGAGGCATAACTTTCTTTTATTTCTTACTAACTTTCTACCCATGTTTCTCCGGGGGACGCATTTGACATATATTAAACACATTACCACCTACCCCTCTCTAAACCCACCTCTTCGTCCCTTTGTCTGTCACCAGTATCTGCTGACCCGTATCTGTTTCCTCCTCCCTACTAAATCTCCTTCTCCTCACCTTTTTGTACATTTTCTCCACTCATCCCTCTTACCATATCCTGCCCCCCTCCCAGGATAAATTCGAAGCTTCAGCGACAGGCAACAAACGGAAATGTGACGAAGAGCATAGCGGCAAAAGAAGGACTAAGAAGATCACCCCTTGGGCGACAATCAGCAATCGGGAGTCGGAGTATGCAGGACCGATGACTCGTTCCCGGACGAGAAGGACAAGACGCTGCTTTTTTAAGGAGGGAGCAATGTTGCAAAAGAAGCTGAGCGGCACTGTAGTGTAGTGATTATGATACTAAACTGTTGCATGGAGGGTCGTAAATTCAAAACTCACCTGGACTGTATGGTTTTAATTTCTATATTCGGTTTGTGTACATTCTAGAAGTATCCACGAATGTCAAGAATCACTGTACTCTAATGTTCTGTAGCTATATATATATACTGTATGTGTTCTGGTCGGAGGCAGTTCACTCCGCGCTCTTGTACGTGCAAGTGCTGAATAAACCTTCTTTAAGTAAAGTAAGTGTTCGTCATTCATCTAATTTCACATTCTTATACCTTTACCGTGGGTTGAAGGATCCTTATAGGGCTTCATTCGAAGGACGTGGACCGTATCTCTGATCATTCGTCGTCTTGTGTCGAGGTCGAAATCTTCAACTTCATAAGCAACATCAGACAACTGTCTTACAACCTTATAAGGTTCAAAGTAGCGCCTGAGGAGCTTCTCAGTTGACACCAACCTTCCGATCAGGAGTGAAGATCCAGACGAGTTCAACAGGTTGATAGACAACAGGGCGGTGGCTCGCGTCTTACCTTCGGCGACCGTTTTCTTGAGCCTGTACGTGCAGAGTCGAGCTAACTGCCGAGCTTCCTCAGTTCAGGTTAACACCTGGCCGATGTAGCCGTTGTCCACGTCATCAGGATGTAACTGAAACACAGTGTCCATCGTCGTAGTCGTATCACGCCCATTCACCATGAAAAACAGCGTAAATCCTGTGGTGTCTTGTTTGGCGGTGTTGTAGGCAAACTTCCCGAAAGGTAGCACCTCATCGTAGTTGATCTGCTCATCACTGACGAACATTGACAGCATGTCGGTCAAGGTCTTATTAAGGCGTTCAGAGGGCCCGTTAGTTTGCGGATGTCAGGCAGCCGTCGTGTGATGAGTAATGTTGCACCGACGGTTTATCTCTGTCACAAGATTCGATTGAAAAACTTCACCTCGGTCCGTAATTAACGACCTTAGGGCATCGTCTTCCGTGATGAATTTGGCTACCTTGGATGCTTCGGCTGTTTTCACGACTTTTGTAATGGCAAAGCGTGTCAGATAATTAGTACAAACAATAATCCATCTATTGCCACTAGCAGACGTTGGAAATCGTCCGAGGAGGTCAATCCCAACACGGTGGAAAAGCGTTTCGGCTGGTGAAATTGGCATGAGTCGGCCAAGTGGTTTCCGAGGAACTGCCTTCCTCCTCTGGCACTCTCGTCAGTGTTGCACATAGTGACAGACACTCCTAAATGAACCTGGCCAGAAAATTGTCTTGCGGATTCTATTGTATGTCTTAATAAATTCTGAATGTCCTGTCTCCGGTGTGACGTGGAATTTCTGTAGAACATCTATGCGCCTGTGTTTAGCTACATCTTTCCAAGCTGATGAAAGATTTTCTTGCAAAGTAATCCATTAACTACCTTAAATTGTCCTTTCACATCTTCTGACCGACTTAAGGCAAGCATAATTTGAGATATCTTGGCGTCCTTCTTCTGCTCAGCAGGGAGATCCTGTAGTGCAGCGAGACAGTACAGGGCCAGTCGTTAGAGCTTTTCACAGCACATCGAAAGAATCTTGTTGAGCACCACCCCAGATAAATAAAACATCAGCTTTTAACATCTCTTGGGGTGGCCCGGCTTTGATATAACATCTTTGATAGAACGACGGTAATAAGAACCTAATCCGAGGAAGCTTATCACATCTCTAATACATTCAGGAATGGGAAATTCCGTTATAGATGTCACCTTCTCTGGGTCTGGGGACGCACCTTCGTTTGACACAAAGTGTCCAAGTATTTCGATTTATTTTGCTCCAAACAGACACTTTCTTGGATTAAGTTTCAGTCCGCCTTGTTGGAGACACTTAAGAACGGCCCTCAGTCTCTTTATATGTTCATCAAATGTCCCTGAGAACACTATAATGTCATCTAAATGACAAAGACACATCGTCCACTTCAGGTGCGTTAGAAGATTATCCATCATCCGCTCAAAAGTTGCTGGTGCATTACACAAAACAAACGGCATTACCTTAAAATCATACGGGCTATCAGGGGTGATGAATGCAGTTTTCTCGTGATCAGCCTCATCTACTTCCATTTGCCAGTATCTCGAGTACATGTCCATGGTCGAGAAAAACTTAGCCCCCTTCAGACAATCTAGTGTATAGTCAATTCTTGCGAGAGAGTAAACGTCATTTTTAGTTATCTCATTAAGCTTCCTGTAATCAACACAAAAGCGCCAGCTGCCATCCATCTTCCTGACGAGAACCACTGGTGACGACCATGGGCTGTGCGAAGGCTGAATGATGTCATTCTTCATCATTATCTCCACCTCGCCGAGAATTGTTCGACGTTCCGTAGCTGACACACGGTATGCTCGCGGCTTATTGGTTGATGGCCTCCAGTGCTTATCCGGTGCTTCACTGTCGATTTGTCTAATTTGCTCTTCACCTGTGGATTCAAGCATTCGGAGAACTCTTGAAGAATGGCAAGTAGCTTCTTCTGTTGTTCGTTAATTAACTCTGGTGATAGTCGAGCTAGAATATTTTGTCTTGTGGTGATAGCAGCGCTAATTTTGCCCACATACTCGCCATGGGAGGTTTCTATGACGCCCAGCTGTTCTTCAAGTGACGGCTCAGCGTATGCTCATCACATTCATCTTGGAAGGACCTGCGGTTCTCGCCGACAGTTAACTATCCACAATTCACCGAATCCATTCTTCAACGAGGTGACAGAGGCTGGGATGATCAAGTTATTCTTCAGTAGTATGCTTTTCTTACATTCCACTACAAGATCCATGGGTTGATGCATGGCATGACACGTGACAGTTACCTTTCTAGCACTGACTGCAGGATTGATCATTTCATCCAGCACACATAGTCTCCACAAACTCCGATACGCATCTCGTCTAGCATAACCTTCGAGCGACCACAATCTATAATTGCCTGAGAAACTTTCAAAAAGTCCCATCCGAGAATGACGTCATGACTCCGCTCTTGTAAGACGATGAATTCTAAGGGCTGTGTATGACCACTTATACCCACATGAATGGTACATCTTCCTGTAGGTTTTACATGTTTCCCATGACTCACCTTGAGCAGAGATGTTTTGCTATCAACGAATACGGTTTTCTACAACTGGAGTCGGTACTTCTACGAAATGACTGAATATTTTGCTCCAGATGAAACCATAGCTTTTACTTCAAATGCTGAGTGACTTACTCAATACGCTCAAACTGCTGAGTGAAACTGACTATACTGTCTCTCTGCTATTTTATCATTTCAACACTGACCTACAGAATTTGCCTTGACAAACTCAAACTATTCCTCATCATTAATTACTCACAATATTCAAGGATAAAGCGATCTGATTGCTTTAAAATTGATAACCTCACTTCAAATAATTAATACGAAAGACTGGACCTGAGTTAGAGGAAATCTTAACGATAACGTATACATATCATAAGTCACTTCCATACAGCAAGCGCCAGTACAGCCAGCTAAATAAATGATTCTAACTACTGAAGGCTCTAACTACTAATAGGCATATGGTTAGGAAAGGAAAGATTTTGTTGCAGAGCAAAAAAATTATTTACGAAATTGTACATTATCAAGTGACAAGTAGTTCAAAAAATTATATAATCATCAGTAATAAATCTCAATGACGGATATACATTCAGACCGCCCGCTCGCGCTAATGCTTCAAACACTGCTAATTATTTGTCTCTATCCTCCATCACTGCAGACTACACACTCCAAACCTCCATCACTGCTGGCTGTTCACCTCCAACTTCCATCACTACTGGCATTGCATCTGAAACTACTAGTCCGACCAGCCACAGAGACTCCTACAGAGTGAGAACAGCGCTGTCAGAGTCATTAATGCAGAGCGAGCGCTACATAGCGCTGCAAACGCACAAACACATAAACTGCCTACTTACACAAAGTCCAGAAGAGCTTGTGCTGGTCGGCCATCCACGAGGATATTGACATAGTTTCCTATCATTTTCATAGTGTTCGACGGCGGTGGATTTTTCTCTTCGGCTGCCTCATCTCCAAGGAAGGTCGCACCCTTAAGTCTGCGGCGGCTAGGTGACCGGCAGGAGCTTCTAAACGGCGATGGGGACTTTGATTGGCGTGTTGGGGAGTGTCCTCTCCAGCGTCTAGCTTGCGGTGATGGTGACCTACGTCGTCCTGCACCCACACCTTCCAGTTCATCTTCGTCGTCCCGGAGTTGGTGTCGGCTAAGATCGGTCTGCTGTCTTCTGGCGCGGGCGTCAACAAATAGCCGCCGCCTTTCTCGACAACAGCGCATCACATGTCCCGGTCGTCCGCAGCGGAAACATACTGGTCCGTTATCTTGGGTCCTCCAAACGCCTTCCTTGATGCCCAAACAGGTTCCTCATACGGCATTGTAGGAACGTAACTCCGCCTCGGTCTCGACTTTTTCACCGTTTTAAAGGGAAATGAGGTACGAGAGATTGGGTTCAATGTCTGTTCCCTTACTCCCTTATGACCTCTTGAAGCGTCTCGGGTTTTTTGCTGTTCGTGCAATACAAGTGCCTTCTCAACTTCCTCTCTCAGTATCTGACGAAGAACACTTGGCAAATCTGTTGGTTCCTCCATCACAGACATCGATACTGTGGTGTCACCGCCAGACACCACACTTGCTAGGTGGTAGCTTAAATCGGCCGCGGTCCATTTAGTACATGTCGGACCCGCGTGTCGCCACTGTGTAATCGCAGACCTAGCGCCACCACCAAGGCAGGTCTCGTGATACGAGAGAGCACTCGCCCAGTTGTACGAGAACCTAGCTACCGACCAGATGTACGAAGCCTTTCTCTCTCATTAGCCGAGATACAGAATAGCCATCAGCTAAGTTAATGGCTACGAACTAGCAAGGCGCCATTAGCCATACAGCGATTGTACTTAAAGTCTCCTGTGTATCGTCAAGATCGATGTACCACCATGATTTAGTAAAGTTAAGTATTAAACCTGCTCCGTACTTTTCTTCCTAACATTAATTACGTATCCTGTTCCAGTACTTCACGCCCGTCTGCGTTAGTCTAGCTTGCCTTTTCAGCCATCTCAACTTCACGGTGTCGGCCCAGATACCGACACAACATTGGCGACGATTTAAAGTGTTCTTTCTGATTGCTTACATTTAATTGTGTCATGGCTTCGCCACATTCTCCAGATGTACTGTCCGAATTTTATCGCTTGCAGAATCAGCAGACGCAGGCGTTACTGGATGCCCTTGGACAGCTCGTCCAGGGTCAACGTACCATTCAAACCGATGCGGCCGCCGCCGCTTCTTCGCTACCGCTGCCACTAAACGCTGTTGCACCTCCCTTTCGACCATACGTGGCAGCCGATGAGACCTGGCACGAGTGGTCTCGCCAGTTCAACTTTCATCTAGCAGCCTACAGAATTCAAGGTAATGAGCGGCAGCCGTTTTTGCTTTCTAGTGTCGGTGTGTCCACATACCGTGTGATAGTGAAATTGTTTCCCCGACGCGACGTAGCAACTCTGTCCTACGAGGAAATTTTGTCTGCATTAGATGCCTATTTCAAAGAAACAGTTAATGTGGTTGCAAAACGGTATACGTTCTTTCGTACAAAACGTACGGCCGGTCAAACTAATAGGGAGTGGGTAGCAACATTGCAAGGACTTACTAGGGACTGTGCCTTTGAATGTGACTGTGGTCTTTCTTATTCAGATACAATGGTGCGTGATGCAATTGCACAGAACGTTTCTGATGTTCGCATACGGGAGCAAATTTTGAAACTAGTTAATCCCTCCCTTCAACAAGTGATAGACATATTGGATAGACAGGACACACTTGACTGTGCTCAGGAATCTTTTGAAACTTCGCCAGCCGTGTGTAACATTAACCGGCCCGCTGGACGCGCTGCGCGGCCCGGTAACCGGGCCTCGCGCACGTCCGCACAGCTGCCGCCGCGCGCTAAGCCACGTGTGCCGCGACAGCCCACAAATGTAGTGAAATCGTGCCCGCGGTGTGCTACTAGACATTCGCGTGAACATTGCCCGTCACGCCAAGCTATTTGCTTTTTCTGCGATAAGAAAGGACATGTTCAAAGTGTTTGCCAGAAAAAGCTCAGATCAGACAATCACAATCATTCCAGGCCCTTTGCTTCGCGCCGGAATCGAACCAAGGACACTCAGGCTCGTGGACCTTCGCCTATGGACATTCATGTCGTTAATTCCACTTCGTCCAGTGACACTTTCTCTAACAGTAACTGTGTTCGTCCCACAAAAACTGTGCGTCGACGTCGCCGGAAATCACGTCAATTAGCAAGTGATTCTGTACCAGTGTCTGTTCCAATTGCGCAAAACAGTCGCTCTTGTCGTCAGCAGGACAATAAACTTTTTGTGGACTTAGACTTTGCAGGCAAAGTGATACCATTCCAGCTCGATACCGGAGCTGCAGTTTCATTGCTCAATCATGACACGTACAAACAACTGGGCAAACCTCCGTTGCGTTCCGCAAATGTTAAGCTAACTACATATTCCGGACAGACAATTCCTGTGTTAGGACAGTGCAGCCTTCTTGCAACATACAAGGGACAAACAAAACTTGTGTCATTTTACGTTCTTCGTTCTTCTTCTGCAGTGAACTTGTTTGGTCTAGATTCATTTCAGTTGTTTAACATGTCTATTGTAAATCAGGTGCTATCAGTGAATCAGACTGTGCCTACAGACAGTGTTTCTCGGCTGTGTGACGAATTTGCAGACATTTTTGCACCGGGCTTAGGTTGCGCTAAAAACTATGAAGCACATTTAGAACTGAAGGTAAACGCGCAACCGAAATTTTTCAGGGCGCGCAATGTTCCCCACGCATTGCGTGATGAGGTCGCAAGAACGTTACACGATCTCGAATCACAGGGTGTAATTGAACGGGTGCAAGCTTCTCTCTGGGCCTCACCCTTAGTAATTTTGCCAAAACCTTCCGGAAAATTGAGACTTTGCGTGGACTTCAAGGCCACAGTGAATCCTCAGCTAGTGACTGCGACTTTTCCTTTGCCCCGCCCGGAAGATCTTTTTGCTAAACTGTGCCCGGGAAAATATTTTTCAAAGTTGGACCTAGCCGATGCGTACTTGCAAATACCGGTGGACGACGAATCCCAGCGCGTATTGGTGGTTAACACGCATCTTGGATTGTACCGCTTCAAAAGACTGCCATTCGGGTGTGCATCCGCCCCTGCCTTGTTTCAGCAATATTTACAAACTATTTGTGCGTCGGTCCCTACTGCAGCAAACTATCTGGACGATATAGTGATCTCCGGACAGACAGAAGAAGATCATCTTGCGAACTTACGAACATTATTTCAGGTCTTGCGGCAAAATGGTCTTCGCTTGAGGAAGGACAAATGTGTGTTTTTTGCTCGTGACTTACCTTACCTGGGACATGTCATTAATGCCCAAGGCATACATCCGAGTCCAGAGCACCTCCGTGCCATACAAGAATTGCCTTCCCCTCACAATGTGAAACAGCTACAGAGTGTGTTGGGTAAAATTAATTATTACAATAAATTTGTGCGCAATGCCTCTTCCATTTCAGCTCCGCTTCATCGCTTACGCCGTAAAGGTGTTCCGTTCGTCTGGACGACGGAATGTGAACGCGCCTTTCGCCAGTTGAAATCGGCGTTGCTTTCTAATACTTGCCTTACGCCATTCGATCCCCAGAAAACCCTTTTGTTGATGGTAGATGCATCGGATTTCGGGATCGGTGCTGTGCTTGCGCACAAAGTTGGCTCCCATGATCGCCCTATTGCCTTTGCGTCCAAATTGCTCTCGTCTGCGCAAAGAAATTATTCACAGATAGAGAAAGAAGCTTTGGCTCTCGTGTTTGGTGTTACTAAGTTCCATGATTTCTTGTATGGTCGTCACTTTACCATCATCACAGACCACAAACCTTTGACATCGCTTTTTCATCCGACCAAGCCTGTACCTCCACGTACAGCGCAGAAATTCATTCGCTGGTCTATTTTCCTCTCGCAGTACCGCTACGATATCTTGTATCGGTCCACTGCTAAGCACGGAAACGCCGATGCGTTGTCCCGTTTGCCTGTTGCTGAGGATAAAGCATTCGATTCTTCCGAACTTGCTTGCATGTTCATTGATTCGGAAACCGATGAAGTGGTCGAATCGTTTCCGATTGATTTTCGTCGTGTCGCTATCGCCACAGCTGCTGACCCTGTCCTTGCTACTGTTTTACGTTTTGTTGCTACGCAATGGCCTTTGTCAAAGTCTCGGATCGAGGATCCGTTGGTTCGCCGATTTTTTGCTCACAAGGAGAGACTTTTTGTTCGACGTGGTGTTTTGTTGTTGCGTTCTGATAATGATCAGTCCAGAGTCGTGGTCCCACGTTCGTTACAGTCCTCTGTTTTACGGCTTCTTCACCAAGGACATTGGGGTATAGTGCGAACGAAACAACTTGCTCGTCAGCACTGTACTTGGTTCGGAATCGATGCTGCGATTACGAATATGTGTTCTTCGTGCCCGGCGTGTGCCGAACAACAGTCCGCACCGCCGCGGAAAGTCTTTGCGTGGCCAAAAGCCACTTCCCCTTGGCAACGCTTGCACATTGATTTTGCTGGTCCATTCTGGAATGCTCGATGGTTGGTTCTGGTCGACGCCTTCAGTAATTTTCCTTTTGTTGTCCGGATGTCTTCCACGACGTCCTCCGCCACCATCCAAGCGTTGTCTGCTATTTTTTGCATTGAAGGTCTTCCGCAGACTATTGTTTCCGACAATGGCCCACAATTCATGTCCGCAGAATTTCAGTCATTCTGCCAGGCCAATGGTATTCAACATCTGACATCCGCGCCGTTTTCGCCTCAGTCCAACGGTGCCGCTGAACGATTGGTCCGGACTTTCAAGTCACAGATGTTGAAATTGAAAGAGTCGCATTCTCGGGAGGACGCATTGTTGCTCTTTTTGTCTTCGTATCGCTCTCAGCCCCGAGATGGTCGCTCGCCGGCTGAGTTGCTCCACGGTCGTCCTCATCGCACCTTGATGTCTTTGCTGCATCCGCCGCATCATGTTCCTGTGCCGCGGCAGACTCCTTCTTTTGCTCCAGGCGACGTTGTATTTTATCGCAACTATCGAGGTTCACGGCGTTGGCTCGCAGGGCGCATTCTTCGCTGCCTCGGCCGCGCGATGTATTTGGTTTTGGGGGCCTCTGGTGAGGTGCGTCGGCATCTCAATCAGCTGCGCCTCTGTCGTCGCTCGGGTTCTGCCGCTCCCCGTCTGCTTTCAGCGACGGTGCCGTCCGGTCAGCGCCCTGGGGACCCATCTACTGGCTCGCCTCATCCCCAGGTGTTACCGACGATGCCTTCCATTTGGCCCCATGGCGACGCGCCACCGCAGCAGCAGCAGCCGCCGCCGCCGCCGCCGCCTGTTCTCCCGCCGGCGCCGCCCGCATTAGACGCTTCGTTGCAGCCGCCAAGCGCCTCCCAGGGTCGCGCGCCGCCGATCGCTTCCCGTGACCAGCTGTCCTCCGCCATGGAACTCCCGCCCGCTCCGGACCACATGACGTCATCGCGCGTCGGCTACCCCGACGCAATGGAGGTTGATCCTTCGGTCCCTCCTGTCTCTTTACGGGCGCATACACCGCATGTTGACGTGCACCCTGGACTAGTTTTTCAGGCGTTTCCTAGCTCCCCTCGGACCGAATGGCCGGGTGCGGGTGGCACAGCCTCGCCTGTTGTTAGGCTCCCCACCTCATCGCATACGTCAACATGTGGTCCTCCCCACGGCGGGCGGAAGCCTTATCACACGACCGTTCGCCGATTTGCGGGGGAGGAATGTGGTGTCACCGCCAGACACCACACTTGCTAGGTGGTAGCTTAAATCGGCCGCGGTCCATTTAGTACATGTCGGACCCGCGTGTCGCCACTGTGTAATCGCAGACCTAGCGCCACCACCAAGGCAGGTCTCGTGATACGAGAGAGCACTCGCCCAGTTGTACGAGAACCTAGCTACCGACCAGATGTACGAAGCCTTTCTCTCTCATTAGCCGAGATACAGAATAGCCATCAGCTAAGTTAATGGCTACGAACTAGCAAGGCGCCATTAGCCATACAGTGATTGTACTTAAAGTCTCCTGTGTATCGTCAAGATCGATGTACCACCATGATTTAGTAAAGTTAAGTATTAAACCTGCTCCGTACTTTTCTTCCTAACATTAATTACGTATCCTGTTCCAGTACTTCACGCCCGTCTGCGTTAGTCTAGCTTGCCTTTTCAGCCATCTCAACTTCACGGTGTCGGCCCAGATACCGACACAACAGATACCACGTTTGGAAGCCGTTCAAACTTCTTGCGTGGAACTCTTTTTTGATGCATTGTCTAGATATACTGGCACCATTTTATGAAGTCGTCTGCTGTCGAAAGCCGGCCGGTGTGTCCAAGCGGTTCTAGGCGCTTCAGTCTGGAACCGCGAGTCCGCTATGGTCGCAGGTTCGAATCCTGTCTCGGGCATGGATGTGTGTGATGTCTTTAGGTTAGTTAGTTTTAAGTAGGTCTAAGTTCTAGGGGGCTGATGACCTCAGATGTTAAGTCCCATAGTGCTGAGAGCCATCTGAACCATCTGCTGTCGAAACCGCCTTCAGGAGTAGGGCTTGATACATATCCTTAGCAACACCCTTCATGAGGTGTGCAATATTCCCCCTTCATTCTAGGATCCACTATTTTACACAGCTCCAAGACGTCTTGAATGTAGGATGCTGCGGTTTTTCTTGTGACCTGCCCTTAATTTATCTTCAGCCTAGCACTTCTGTCGTTGTGTGTCGCCGAAATACCGGTACTTGCACAGTCCCGCCTGGAATACTTCCCACCATACCATTGCTTGGCAGTGCCCTCCAAGTAGAAAAATACAGTAGCCAAACACCCGATGTGATCCCATTTGTTAAATTAGGCTATACGCTCATATATCTCCAACCACTTGTCTGGATCTTGAATAGTCACCAGAGAATCCGAAAGGATGTCTCATGTGGTGGCACGCAGTTGCTGTCGTCGTAACTTCCTCTTCTTCCGCTGTCTCCGATAGATTGCGATCTGCTGAATATAGCTCGAACTCGGATTTCTCGCCATGTAAACGGCGACTCTGTCGTGGCCTGATGGGAGCCACTGTGACGTCGATAATGTGCGCTATCACAAGTTCCAATACCCAGCGCCTCCACCAGAATAATGTCATGTAGAAGAAGCTGTAATTAGATGAATGAGGAACACTAACTTTACTTACAGAAGGTTTATTCAGCACTTGCACATACAAGGGCGCGGAGCGAACTGCTTCCAACCAGAACACATACACTATATATACATTAATAAAATTTTCTCGGGCTTCCAGCCGCGTCAACTGGTTAAAATCCCGCGAGCTTTCGACCGAGCTCTGCCCGGTGATTCTCAAGTGGTAAGACTGACTGCTGTGTCGCCGTGGCCGCATCGTGATATAGCCGCACTGCTGGCTGTGACGTCACTGGTGCTCTCTTCCTCGCCATGTATGGTAACGTTTTCATCCCGCGTCCGTCGCGCCCGTTTCAACACCGCGATAGCCGGGTCCCAGGGTGTGCTGAGCTGCAAACCGCCGTCATTGTTGATGGTGTTTTTAGAGTTTTTTATTTCAATAGCTTCTTTTATGACTATCCCAAAATCCCGTAGGCTTCATAACGACAGATGTTTCGTCGAATAGATTTCGGTGTCTATTTTCTAAGGCGGGTTTTGCCTCGTTTGTACGAAGCCATCGTTTCTATAATCGTGACTTACACGTTTAGTTTCTTTCCTTAATTCATCTGAAAGTCCAATCCTGTTACAAACTCCTATGCAGCACATCTCTTCATAAGGTCATAAAGACATTTTCTTGCCGTAACTTTGTCTGTGGAAGTACGTAGATAAAACCATATTCTTTCAGAACTCATTTCGGAGACAGCAATTCTTATAGCTGACAACTCATTAATGTAAAACAATTGTAGAAAATCAAACAGCGGTATTCCACGCAGTTTGATTTCAGCGGCTATTCTTTTTTAATTTCCGGTAGAGGATTGAATTTTCTATCACACTGCATCGACAATTAAGAATTAAAAAACCCCGAATAATAACAAAAAGAAAGAGTACTACTAAAAGTGGTTAAAATATGAATGAAAATAATTATACGTAACGGCACATACCCAGACCGTCAGAATCCATACTGAGTTTCACCACACTTCAAGTAAAAACACACTGCAACACATTCAGAAAAGCAGAGTGATTTCAGGTTTGCAAAGAAGCTTCAGATGCACTGCAAGCGATACGTAAATGCAGACTAGCTCTACCACACATCAGTCCACAGCAGGCAATTAGCACACTTGCTCAGCGGTGCCACTTCAATCAGACTATCACAGGAAGATAGGCATTCAGTGAATTACTCGCATTTGAAAAGCGGACTCGTGTTCAGTTTTTAGGGCAACGTACGCCTGCGTGCGACGGCAAGCTAGCGGGAGATTTAAAGTGCTGTGTTCGTACCTCTGGGTGGCGCGCTGCATGCCGGGTGGATTCTGCGGCTCACTATTAACCATTTTTTCTGTTAAAGCCGTCTGCCGTTCTTTTTCCTTTCATCGTTTTCCGTCTGAATGGTCTGATACAGCTCGCCAAGATTTCCTATCCTGGATGATTCTACTTGCAAAGTAGCAAGTATACATTATGCAGTGTTGCCTGCTATTTTTTTAATGTCTTTTATTAAACACCCTTTCTCATAGTCTCTCCATTCTATAATTCTCTATGCTGCCGTGGACGTTATATACTGCTGTCTTCACGCATCTTTCATCCTGGCCCTATTGAAAATAAAGTCTACGTTTCTACTGCGTTTGTATCGTGAACTGCAAAATTAGAGCCTAATGAAACTTTAACTAGAAATTTTCTGAATGCACTGAACGTATGTCCCGATGAAAAGATTTAATTTCAACTTTAATACTACGGTTATTCGTTTCTTAACAATTGCATACGAATGCTCTGTGTTACAGTGGCCAGCGGCAATGGAAGGGGTCAGCGACCGACCCCACTACCATTAAACTTTCTCTTTCTAGGATAAACCACATGGCTCAAGTACTTTCATGCTTTTGGTAGACTATAAGTTAAAAATGTTAATTATTATTACCGGGAGAGGGTTTCTGGAAATTGTTTTTATAAAAGAATTCCTTTATTTATATTAATTTTACAATTACAGGTGTTACATCCACATTCAAAACACTTCACAAAACTACTTCTTATTTCTTGGTGTGTGCAGGGCAGATTTATGTGTTGCAGGAAGTGCAAGTCTTCATATACTTACGGTCTTTGCTTCTGGCTCGTATGTACGAGTCCTTTCTTTGGCAGATTATCCACAGCTGCACGTGTAACTTTCCGTCGCGGCTCTGTAATTACGTTTCCTCTGCATACAGCACCTTGATGTTGACAACACTCATATCCCAAAGGTTGATTACACAGTAGTATATTTTGAGTGTAGATCTACAGCATTTTGAGCCGTCTTTTCGTGTTGAGATCACAAAGTTCCCGAGCAAGATGTTTCCGATACTGCTTTCTCCTAGAACTCTTTGTCGGGTGATTCTTTACCCATTCCTTGTGTGTGTATTGAAACACAACATATGAATTGTATGTTCTAATGTCAATGAAACTGAAAAACAGCGCCATTGGCCAGCGATGCGTTGCTCAATGCAGCTGTACATTCTTACACACTTATCGAATGTATCCACTCCAGACTTTGTAGAGCCGTAGAATAGGATGAGGTCTTACTTCTTTTCCTTCAGTTATGCCGTGATGTTGCATTGAGAATGCTATAACAACAGTTCCTTTCTTAGGCACATAAGTGACCAAAGTGGCGTCATCACTGGACTTTTCTCGTGTAACTTTTTTCAGAGAAACAGGCCGGAGTTCTGTAAGAACATTGCGTTTGTCACTTCGAATAGTACCAACTGTAGTTATTTTCTCTTTCAAAAAATCGGGTGCTAATGGAACGATAGTGAACTTTCTGTCCGTAGTAACAGCTCTTCTCGATTATTTCAAGTTAGGCATTTCATTCAACCTTCTAACTATTTCAGGGCCACTGTTTTGGTTCTTGTCACTGTTGGGCTTTCCAGCATAGGGATCCGCAGCAAAGCAGTATTTCGTGTTTGACTCACATAACCGGTTCACTTCTGTTCCATATTTTCCTCGTTTTGTTGAAATATCCAGCCTGAAAGGGCATCGCCCATGGAAGGTCACAAGTTCTTCATCCACCGTAATTGATTCACTAGGATTATGAAACTCAGGAAGTTTATTATCATATTCTATGTACCACTAACAGGAGAAAATTATTCGGCCTGTTTACTAGCTGCTCATGTTAGAGCATCATCAAAGAGCATGCACATTAGTAAAAAAAGCCTCAGTCCATGCTCCGAAAAAGAAGCTTGGTTCATCGAAGTGTTTTCTTTATTATATCACGTCAACTGTCCTTGTTCTATGGACTCCATAGATCGAAAGAATTCCAATTGCTGCCACAATTTCTTCCCTTTCAAATTCTTTCGAATTTTTCACGGAAATATCTTCAGACGATACAATAAGATTGCTCAGCTTTTGGTTGGCTTACATCAAAATGTTATCCAATACGTTATCATCAAGGTATATGAGAAAATAATTACCTGGTGTTTCTGGTTTTATCCCTGGCTTAGTTCCTTTTGGAGTCTTCCTTACGTTAACAGCATGCCTCCTCGTTTAATTTTCATAAGGATTCCTCTTCTGTGTCATACCTGATGGGGCCACCATGTCTTTTTTCAAGGAGGTCAATTTATGCTTCCGGCCTGGGTCGCCTTCTTGTTGCTTGAATATTTATAAAAATGTGAAAGCAGCACAGAACACTAGCACACAAAATACTCATCTGCCGAGACGGAAATCCTATTACACTCCTAAATATCTGCAAAAATAACAAAAATCACTACTGACCCTGTTCATTTTCGTCCAACTGGCTGCTGACAGAAACTACTTGATCTGGAATTTCCACGATCACATCTTCGGTTTCATTGCTTGAACTTTCGTATAGTTCCCACTAAATTCATTGTCCGAATTCTCAAGCAACTTTCTTGTTTCGTCATCTGTCAGTTTCGTCTTTTTGTGCATTCTGTCAAGAAGGCACAGAGAAATTTGCTTCCACTCACCCCACAGTTAACCGGTTGTCTGCAGCTGGTGATTGTTGAGTTAAAACAATCACTATAACTCAACAATGAATGTAAAGTAAAAGCTCTTACTATTATCGACTGTAGCAATATTCATTACGATAAATGTCATGTACGTGTTGAAAAGAGTATTGAACACAAAGGGAACTGTAGCCCAAAAACTACATTGGGGTCAGCTACTGATTCCCCACCCCCTCCCCTCACCCGCAATTGGTACACAACTGTCAAGGTCCAACCGGTCACGAAGTGAAAGCCACAGAGGAAATCCACCGATCGAGGTGGCGCAGTGGTTAGCACACTGGACACGCATGCGAGAGGACGACGGCTCAAACCCGCGTCTGGTCGTCGTGATTTAGGTTTTCAATTATTTTCCTAAATCACTTCAGGCAAATGCTAAGATGGTTCCTTTGAAAGGGCACGGCTGATTACCTTGCCTATCCTCCCCAAAGCAAATGGGACGGATGACCTCGCTATTTGGCACCTCCTCAAATCAACCAACCAACCGTGAAACTCCGATGAATCTTTGGACAGATATGTTTGGCAGTATCTGTAGTATGGCCGATGAAAGGGTCATGTCGCGTCTCCCGCCAAGTTTGACAGTCTGCTGAGAGATTTCGTTTGAGTTCAGGCAGCCCACATAACGTTTCCATCTTCACCACGTTTTCGGCGACACTGTGCGGGAACAAAAAGGTACTCCTGCAGTGTTTTCGGTGGGAAGTGTCTGATTTTCATTTCTGCTCACATGAAGCGCTGGCTATGAAGGCATCACTTGACATAAACAACGCATGGCAGACCAGCGTAAAGAATTGGTGCAAATCACAGGCAGGTGCCTTCTACGACGCGGATATTGGAAAGTTGGTATAACCCTACGACAGATGTCTAAGTCGGACCACCAACTGTGTAGAGAAGTAGCAGAAACGTGTAGTTTTTGTCGCAATTAAAACAGTTTTGATATTGTCTGTTGTTTCCATTTCGTGACCAATCGGACCTAGCGAAACGAACAGCCGTCGTATGAGTTTTTTGACTTGTTGATAGAATGATGTCCCGGGCAGATACTACGCTCAACAGACAGTCTGTCCTGCATCTCGTACACTGATGGAGCGAAAGGTACGCTGAAAGGAGTTGTGGGAGAAAGGCACTGTGTCCATGATACATATGAGTGTTGATATATGGCTATAAACTGTTCTGTATTTGCAGCTGATGGTCTAGTGGCAGCCCGCGCGGCAGCTCAATGTGTTCTGTCAGGGAGACGACCACCTTTTGTAATTAAAAATTTATGAAGTTTTCATTGGTAGACTTTGACAAAACGTCACCCTAAGTTCGCACAGAACAACAAAAAGACCAAGATGACTCGTGTTGTCATCAAAAGAAACTACTCGCGTCTTGGTATATCTGTGGACTCTTTGATTCCTCTGCAAGATGCCTCAGCAAATTAGCAATCCTGAAATATTAGTTCAATTTATTACATAAATGAGTAAAGTATTTACTCAATTTTGACTCACTTAGTTGCCACAGGAATAAAACATAATTCGCAACTGTCTTTGGCTATGAAAGCGCCACTTGACGCAGTAAGTAACAAACCGTTTTATCGAGGTAAAAATGCTCGACGTTTATAGCACTACAAATTCATCTGAACCTATATGACTCGCTGGTCCTGCATTATGGTGCTGACTACTGTAGCTGATGTTTCGGTATGGGGCTGAGGTCTTACGTGCTCGACACTGACCTCAGCACGAGGACGCCGCTATGTTGAGACGGAGGCGTGGTCTTCTGCAGTGCCTCCCATTGCAGTGAACCATCACTAATGTCTGTGTATCGATTTGTCGATTTGAATTAACGTCTTTGGGTAGAATAAGGATCTCTGGACAATATCCTACAAAGAAAAATATGAACGTGGTTACTGTTGCTGCCTGTGGGTATTGGGATACCACCTTCGGTTCCCATCCACTTTAGAGGCTTTCTCGCTCGTGCGTTTTATCATCTCATCTGATCTTCTTCCATGCGCAAGTCGACGGCAAACTTGCATGAAATAGGAGGACTCCTGCCAGGTGGCCAAAGTACCACAGATGAGCATTCTTGAACAGCAAGACCTTTACAGTTATTTCATAATTTACTCATTCACATTATTCACTAATCATTTACTCAATGATTTCTTCCCCGAGGCCGGGTGGGGTGGCCGAGCAGTTCTAGAAGCTACAGTCCGGAACTGCGCGACCGCTACGGTCGCAGGTTCGAATCCTGCCTCGGACATGGCTGTGTGTGATGTCCTTAGGTTAGTTAGATTTAAGTAGTTCTAAGTGACTGATGACCTCAGACGTTAAGTCCCATAGTACTCAGAGCCATTTGAACCATTTTTTTCTCTATTATTACATTCTTATGCAGTAATGTACATAAGTTGATTGACCTATGTTTCGCTTTCATAAAGCCTAAAGTTTTCGAAATTCGGTATCTGTTATTTTTCATGTACCCGAGTATTTTTGTATGAATGTCGTTAGTACATTTTTATATTATCAATAATTTGTATTGACAGCCGATCTGAATAGGTTTACGAATATCTCATTGCATCCTGTCTTCTGGAACTAGAAAAATAACAGAAAAATTAAGCACGCTATGATGTCGGCTGTTTGTAATTCTCTGTATGTTACTGTAGGATATTCTCAGAGGGGCTGAAAGTCCTCATCCACCTCAGCCTGTATTTTCGTGTCAGAAAGTGTACTATGTCAACAGCAGGTCCCTTACTTTATATTCAGCGTACTGGAAAGCCGTCTTGTAATTAGCAATTTAGTTAATTTCCTCCAAGTATCTTTAAAGAGAGACGTAGCAGAATTTACACACTAGGAAGTGAATTTGCAGTTGCATAGAAACAGCGTTCTTTCGTAGTTCAGGAAGTGGAATGACTCCAGCGGTTGAATGCGTTTAATGCTGAGGTAGAAATACACTCTTTTGCAGCAAATGACGGCACTCGCAGTTTCAAAATTATAAAAAAACATTTTTCAGAGCACAACACTGGGTCCCCTATTTCCTTAAATTAGGCATTGTTTTTGTCGTCGGTAATAGGCAGTGTCAGAAAACAGTATACCTCTATGAACATCACTGAATATAATGTCCTTTTACAACTGAAAACTTTACGTTGGGTTCTTTTTTAACCACTGTTTTAGAAAATAATATTTTCACGTAGCTGTAAGTAGGTACAAGGTAACAAAAATTTATTTCCAATGTGTTTTACATTTTTAAACGCACCTTTTTCAATATCACGATACTTTTTCCTCATTCATAATTATAACTTTTATTAGTAAGTCGGGACGTCGCAGCCTGTAAGGTTAATTAAAAACTGTTTCGGGTGGTATTATTCCAAAGAACCGAGCTCCTTACAGTCGTTGCCACAAATGCTTTGACTGCTGTCATCAGTTAAAAGATTATTAGCATTTAGTCTCTAAAAGGAACCTCTAGCTAATATGAATAAGGGACAGATGTCACTAAATGTCGTCTTATTTAGTGATAGCGCCCAGTACTTCTTTTTTGTGTCGATACTCTCCTGACTTTGATGAGGAGCGCCACGAGTTCGTCTCTTGTGACAACCTTCTCATGTCAGAGTAGCTTTTCCACACTGCATCATCAATTACTACATGGACGAAATACGTTCTCTGTTTCCTCTACAATTTTTATGGTCTCCAACCCCTTCTAGCACAATGGAAGTTGCTCCCTAGTGTCTTAACAGACATTCTTCCATCTTGTCCTTTCTTGTCAGGGTTCTCCGTATGTTCCTCTCTTTGCCGACACTTCGGAGAACATCCTACTCCTTATTAGTTCACGTAACTTTGAACACCGTACTGATTATTTTCTTCTCCAGATTTACTACCATAGAATGCTGTTTCCCAAAGGTACATTCTAATATATTTCTTCCTCAAATTAATATGTATGTTTGATTTTAGTGGATCTTTTTTACTCAGGAATGCTCTCTTTTCCTTGTTTCATCCATTCATGCGTTGTTTTATTTTAACACAAAGTAAGTTCGAAAGGTTTTCTTCAGCACAAAATGTATGTGTTTTTCAATTTTCCTTTTGACTTCTGGCAGCCTGTTCATATACAGTATCACATAAATGTAAGTACAGTATACTACTGAAGCACTGCCACTTACAATACAAGCTATATAATAAAATGAAAATACACATGCGTAGTCTATCTCACCCATAGGTGTATTGGTAAAGTGACCAGTGTACTTGGGTAGTGGACCATACAAAAACGCCTCTATACGAAGAAAAGGGTTAATTAATGTTACCTATTTTTTGTAATATATTGTAACGAATACAGACTTATACTATTAAATATTTTAGTCGAAAACAGTTTCATAAGTTTAAGTCTTGACTGACCATTGGCTTTGCTAACGAGTTGTTAGTTTGTTCAAGTATTAGCCTGTTTTTTTTTGGGTGCTACAGTCTGGAGCCGCGCGACAGCTACGGTCGCAGGTTCGAATCCTGCCTCGGGCGTGGATGTGTGTGATGTCCTTAGGTTAGTTAGGTTTAAGTAGTTCTAAGTTCTAGGGGACTGATGGCCTCAGAATTTAAATCTCATAGTGCTCAGAACCATTTGAACCATTTTTTGTTTTTCTCTCATCACAGCAGTTACTTTTTTTACCAAATGTTGACCATCGTGAACAGGCAACACTGTATCGAGTCCTAATTTTCATTAGTTCTGAAACAGATTTCACCACACGCACCAGATTCATCCTAACCTAACTCATCAAAGTTATTTTCATAAACTTCTACAGCGTGTGCATCTTATGTACCCAGTGAGCTATTTGCTGTAATTTTCGTATCGAGTTTCTGTTCACTAGTATTTCCCTTTGATTACCTTTACGTGCTTTTTTTCTGTTTCCTTTCTTTCCTTATCTCGTTCTTTCTTCACAGTTTCAATATTTTCAACATTATTTATCCCTTTGGATGCAGTTGTTGCCTTCCCTTGAATTCAAGATTTTAACAATAGAAGGAAAAGATGGTTCTTCCAAAAGTTTTATCTGTAGTGCTTTAGGAGTAGTTAGTTTTGGGGTGAAAATACTTAATGTTTTAGGTTTAGAAGGAGCGGAGCCCAAAGTTGTGGCAGTGAAGATATTTGACTTGTGCAGGTGACTCTGCCTTTCGGTGTCCTTGGTATCAGTAGGTCTTCTGATGAGCTTTGAAGTTGTTGGTTGGCCTGTGTACAAGACTCTGTTCTGCAATTTTTTGGCATAGACGTGTTTTCCGACACATAAAAATAGTCAGAGACTGCGGTCATCTTCAGTGGTTCACGCCTTGAAACTAAATGTAGTTGTAGTCCATCTGTCTCACATTAAAATGAGTGGCCCATCTCTCCCAAATAGCACTGGTCCAACCCTCCCTATTGTCTGGGAGAGACGGACCACCGAGAATCTGTCCGTAGGCAGAGCTTCGGTGGCCATGTTAGGTTAGTTTCATGCTTACACATTTGTTGAACTCGCAGTAAAGAAAATGCATACAAATTATGCAAATTAAACCTTGATACTAAAACTTTGTAACTACAACAAAAAATTTTCTGCTTATCATTACATACAATGTAATTTTTTCAAGAACTAACACGAATATCACATAAGCTCTTCTGCAACACGTTTTTTAATAAAAGAATCTTTTGCAAGTAGCGGGAGCTGCCCTCCGGCGGCAAATTTGAGAAATATGAAACTGGTCCGTCTCGCCGAGTGGTCCAATACTCTCGGGCTTACCTCCGCAGAAAACTTTCACTTCACCTACTTCCTGCTCAAAAGCTTTGATGTTAAGATATCGTTACTCTCATTTCTCCTATTCCTCATTACTGCTGTTTTTGTCAGTTTAAAAATGGTTCAAATGGCTCTGAGCACTATGGGACTTAACATCTGTGGTCATCAGTCCCCTAGAACTTAGAACCACTTAAACCTAACTAACCTAAGGACATCACACAACACCCAGCCATCAAGAGGCAGAGAAAATCCCTGACCCCGCCGGGAATCGAACCCGGGAACCCGGGTGTGGGAAGCGAGAACGCTACCGCACGACCACGAGATGCGGGCGTTTTGTCAGTTTACTCTCAGTACATGTTCTGTACTTACTAGGCTGTGCATTCCATTCAACAAGTACTACAATTCTTCTCCGACGTCACTGAGAACAGTAATGTAACCTTGCTATAGGCACCTTTCCACCCATAATTTTATTGCCACTTTTGAACCTTTCTTTTATTTCGTACATTTATTTTCGATGCACAGACTGAGCAATAGGGCAGGAAGCTTGCATCCTTGTCATGCACCCGTTTCAATCCAAGTTCTTCTTGTTGCACTTCCAAACATATTCTTAATTCTCACTTCTTGTTATATTGTATTTAAAGTGATTTTTCCTATTGCTTTTTCCTATTTTTCTCATAATTTCGAACATCTTACAACATATTACATTGTTTCTGTTCCATTATTAATGGTAATTTCAGATCTACCTCTTTGGTGCACGTTCCTTACAAAAAGCCAAACCAATCGTCGTCTAACAGGTCCTAAAATTTATTTTCCACTCTCCCATACATTATTCTAGTCAACAGCTTGGAAGCATTATATGTTAAATTTATTGTGCAATATGTGCCTCACTTACATGTCCTTGGTATCTTCGGCATTATAAGGATGATATTTTCCGAGAGTCTGATGACGTGTGTTCGGTGATCTATATTCCACGGATCTTTGCCCTCCTCTGCTTTTATCACCGGAACTCGCAATGAAATCTTCATAACGATTCCTTTAGTTTTAATTTCACCGAGGGATGTTCTGACTTACCCGCATGCTGGATACGTCCCTCCGACGATCAATTCTTTTTCGATTTCTTCATTCTTTTAATTTTCCTTTTTTGTTTCTTTTCTGAGCCATTTCGACATGACTTCTATAGACGTCACATGCATTTCATTTCTCACTGCTTTGATGCGGTCAGCCGACAATTCCTCTCCTGCTCTGTAATACCATAATGGTTATCAAATAAATGGTTCAGATGGCTCTGAGTACTATGGGACTTAACTGCTGACATCATCAGTCCCCTAGAACTTAGAACTACTTAAACGTAACTAACCTAAGGACATCACACACACCCATGCCGGAGGCAGGATTCAAACATACCACCGTAGCGGTCACGCGGTTCCAGACTGTAGCCCGTAGAACCGCTCGGCCACTCCGTCGGCTAAATGTTATCCCCCGATGTAACACATATCCTAATATCCTCGCTCTTATCCTTTTCTCTGTTTTCCATGTATTAGTTTCGTCGCTGATTTTGCAGAGAAAATCCTCATACTTTATCTTATTTGTCAACTTAAACCTTCTGTAGCACCACATTTCAAACATCGTTTTCCCACTGCTCAAGATTCACTACCATTCAATCTGTATCCCCTAAAGGTGATTGTGCGATGCTTTTCCCACTTAAGTACCGTTACTATATTCGGAATTGCGTGGAAGATACTTTTCCCAATGTCTGATGTTATGTCGCCGGTCTCATAGATCAACACACAATCTTGAATAGTCGTTTCCTGTCCAATTACCTCAATGATTTTAGAAACTTTTATCGAATATTACCTATACCCTCAGCCTTATTTGATCTAAGTCGTCTGAGAGCGTTTCAAATTCTAATACTGATTCCCCTATGGCATCCATATTGATCCCCGTTTTTTCTCCTATCACGTTATCAGGCTAGTCATTTCTCTCATGGAGACCTGCAGTATACTCTTTCCACCTGTCTTCTCTAACTTTAACTGTGAAATTTCCATTGCAGTCTTAATTTTACCGACCTTGCTTTAAATTTCACCGGAGATTATTTGACTTTTCTATACGCTGTGGCAATCCTCCCGACTATCATTTTCTTTCGATTTCCACATATTTTTCTTGCACCCATTTCGGCTTGCAGTCCTGCACTTCATATTTGTTTCATTATACGACTGTATTCTTTTCTTTCTCCGAAATTTTTGTACTTCATTCTTTCGTTAATCTGTTGCAGTGTTTCATCTGTTACCTAAGTCTCTTCGCAGTTACCTTCCTGGTACATATGTGTTACTTTCCTTGTAAATATGTTTGTCAGTCCAACATTTGTGATTGCCCTATTTAGCGATGTTCTCTTCAGCTGAACCGCCTACTGGGTAATTCATTATCGCTGTATCCATATCTCATCATTCCTCAATATATCAATATCCCATTTCGTTTAGTGCTTATTCGTCGAGATGACTCTCTTAAAATTGAGTCTAGTCTTTATCATTTTTAAATTGTGATCTCAGTCTATATCAGCACGATAGTACACACTACAATTCAGTGTTTGCTTTCGAAACGTCAGTCTTACCATGATGTAATCCAGTTGGAACGTTCTTGTGTTTCCAGTTCATTTCCAAGTAACTCTTCAACGGAGCAATAGCTAAAACCAACTGAAACTTCTTGTAAAACTCAACTCGTTTTTCTTCTTTCTTATTCCTACTTCCAAGCCCATATTATCCCGTAATCCTTTCTTCTATTCCATCGCCTGCAACAGCGTTCCAATCCCCCGAGATTATTAGTTTTTCATCTCTCTTTACTTCCTGAATTTTCCGTTCAGTATCCGCGTACCGTTTTCTGCTCCTGTTGACATTATCCTATATTCCTATGAGTATATTTTCTCTCCATTTCTCGTCACTGACCGTCCACTTTGCCGTTGCATTCCGCTTTTCAGATTTTCTACTTTTCTAACTAGTTTCCAGCTTCTAAGATCCCACGCTCTAATTCGTAGAACGTACTCCGGCGTTGGTTATTCCATAGTTTTCTCATGATAACTTCCTTCTTGGCAGTCCCCTACCAGAGATCCCAGTGGAGGACTATCCCGGAACCTTCTGACAGTGGAGAGGTCATCATGACACTTTTTCAAAAACAGGTCACATGTTGTGTGGATACGCCTCATGTGTCTTTCTGCAGTGGAATTCATTGCCTTTTGCATCCTCAAGCCGTTCATCATTGCTGGTTATTCCGCCTTTCAGGCGCAATTTCCTACCCCAACAAAGAGAGTGCCCTGAACCTCTGCCCGCTCCTCCACCATCTTTTACCAAGTCGTTGGTTAGAGCGAGGCTGTCTTCTTATGCCGGAAGTCTTCCGATGCCATAGTTGATGGCACTTATTGAAAATCTAAGTAGTGGTTGAGTTTGACGTGGCCTCCGGGTCAATGACAGTACCCCTACAAAACCATACCCACTGAGTTATTTGCTGTATTCATACATTTCCATGAACTCTTTTTTTTATTTTTTTTACCGAATGGTTACTTCGCATTGTGTGTCGAGCCTCTGAACGCTCTTTTTTTGAGCTATCCATTGCTTTTCAACTGAACTACCTTTTGTGTATTGATTATTGTAGCATCCACAGCCTTGTAGAATTTTAAATGCGTCTCATTACTCTTTAGTACGGTAGAATTCCACTTCTTGCACACGCTGATTCTTCCAGATGATTCTCATTAACTTAAAACTCCATTACATCACCAGTAAATGGTGATCTGAGCCTGTATGTGCTCATGGGTGCAACGCAAATTTCGCTGTCACGTATCATATCTCTGTCCGAAAATGATGTAATATATCAGGATTCTTCCACTGTCTCAACACATTTTGTATGATATTTATCCCTCTCGTAATTTTTAAACACAACATTTTTAACTACAAGATGGCTTTTATTGCAGAGCACAGGTCATCTTCACCTTTTTTCAGTCCTACGATCAAGTCCATATGCTGTCGCATCTCTTTCTTCTCTTGGTTTCCCTATTACCGCCTCCTCAACTTTAACGATTATTATCCACCGAGGCGCCAAAGAAACAGGAATAGGCATGCGTATTAAAATACAGAGATATGTAAACAGGCAGAATACGACGGTGCGGTAGGCAACGCCTATACAAGACAACAACTGTCTGGCGCAGTTGTTAGATCGGTTACTGCTGCTAAAATGGCATGTCATCCAAATTTAAGTGAGTTTGACTGTGGTGTTACAGTCGGCGCACGGGCGATGGAACATAACGCCTCCGACGTAGCGATGAAGTGGGGATTTCGTTGTATGATCATTTCATTTCATTTCATGTCAGGAATCCGGTAAATCATCAAATCTTCGACAGCGCTGCTGTCGGAAAAAGATCCTGCAAGAACGGGACCAACGACAATGAAGAGAATCGTTCATCGTGACAGAAGTGACACCACTCCGCACGTTGCTGCAGATCTCGATGCTGGGCCATCAGCAAGTGTCACCATGCAAACCATTTATCGAAACACTATCGATATGGGCTCTCGGAGCCGAAGGCTCACTCGTGTACCCTTGATGACTGCACAACACAAAGCCTTAAGCCTCGCCTGAGCCCGTCAACACATTGGACTTTTGATGAGTGGAAACATGTAGCTTTGTCGGACGAGTCTCGTTTCAAACTGTATCGAGTGGATGGACGTGTACGGATCTAGAGACAACCGCATTAATCCATGGACTCTGCATGTCAGCTGGGGACTGTTCAAGCTGGTGGTGGAGGCTCTATAATAATGTGGGGCGTCTGAGTGATGTCGGATCCCTGATAGTCTACATACGACTCTGACAGGTGACACGTACGTAAGCATCCTACCTGATCACCTGACGTTCAGAACTGTTACAGAGTGGCTCCAGGAACACTCTTAGAGTTTAAACCGCTGGTCACCAGACATGAACGTTATTGAGCATATCTGCGATGCCTTGAACGTGATCTTCAGAAGAGACTTACACCCCCTCGTACTCTTACTGATTTATGGACAGCCCTGCTGGATTCATGTTTTCACTTCCCTTCAGCAATATATCAGACATTAGTCAAGTCCATGGCACGTCATGTTGCGGATCTTCTGCGTGCTCTCGGGGACCTTACACGATATTAGGGAGGTTTACTAGTTCCTTTGGCTCTTCAGTGTATTATCATTTGGTTTTAGGTAGTAAATTACTACTTCATTATCCTCACATACTTCCTCTAAAGCTTCATCTTCTGCTTG
Organism: Schistocerca serialis cubense; assembly: GCF_023864345.2. Taxonomy (NCBI): domain Eukaryota; kingdom Metazoa; phylum Arthropoda; class Insecta; order Orthoptera; family Acrididae; genus Schistocerca; species Schistocerca serialis. The sequence continues at coordinate 318,536,155 of NC_064644.1, read as the reverse complement.
TGATGTGGGCATGCCTACCTGAATTGTTGTTGTTGTCATAGTTTTGCTGCCGAATCCAACGAGAACAGTCTTATCACACTGTTTAAGCTAATTTAGTCTACTTTCCTACACATAAGAGTCCTACTACACTTACATCATGTTCTGCTGCTGTTGAAATTATCCTGTATTTGTCTGTCCAGAAGTTCCTATTGGCTTTCCATTTCATTTCGCGAAATCCCACTGTATTTACATTGAGCCTTTGCATTTTCGTTTTCATATTTTCTAGCTTCCTTGCATGTTAAAACTGCTGTAATATCACGCTGCGACTCGTAGAATGGTACCGTTTGGTCTAATATTTTACTCTCCATGACCTCGCACTTGGCAGTCCCCTTCCACAGGACCGAAAAGACTGATCTGGAATCTTTTGGCACTGAAGATATCTCCATAACACTTTGTCATTTACAACCACCTGCAATGTGAATATACAGAATGTGTCATTAATGCAGACTTCGCCGCTGCTTTTGGCATCTTCATGCTTTTCATCGTGGCTGATACTTCCGCATTTTATTGGTAGTTTCTCACCCGATGGGAAAGAGGTTTTCCTGAAATTCTGTCTCACGCCCTGTAACACCATAGCTCTAATGCTGTACAGATTTATTTTGCTTTTGTTTTGTTTAATGTTACATCGTTGAGCTTCTGTAAATGTTATTTGACTGAATCGATAATACAAAATTGTATACTCTTTTCTTTGTTTAAAATTTTGATGTCGTGGCTTGATTCAATGCAATGTAGTATATCTGTCATTTAAATTCTTTGTCCCATTTGGAGGGAACAAAACTTACTGTATATAGTTGTACTTTCTGTGTGAATAATTTTTTGTAGAAATGTCAGTATATGCAAATGCTCTGTTTTATTTAATGTATTTGGTTACTGTTATGTAAACTGCTTATCCTCGCTTAGGGTTCTTAGTTATTCTGTGTATAAGAGGTAGAGTGGTTCCCCTCGGGAACGGAACTGTGTAGCGCGCGCAAATTGTGGTTGGCCTAGGTAGAAAAGGTGGAAACAAGAGTCAGTCGGGGACGAGCTACCAAACTGTGCACTGCCATGTAAATGTTGCATAATGTGCTGGTTCCGAGAGAGACCTTTTCTGCTACCTCCCAATGCCTCGGATGGGTGAATAAATAGCTGGAACGATTCTGGAATTGGTATTCATCATCGCCACCAAGAAGGGCCAGAGTCCAGCAATTCTGTCTGCAAATCTGCCTACCAACATGCAGTTGCCACCACATTGCGCAATCACTGTAAAGGAGTATTATAATAATGTACAGTGAAGGATCAGCTTATTGGATGTGTTAGTGCGCAGAAATATAAGGTAACTTATGACTGAATTTATGTACCTACCTTGATTTTTTCCTTATCATAACACCTCTCAGGTTCCTCTCCGTTTGAACTAAAGTGATTACCGAGTGTCCCTACTGAAACAAAATTAAAGCCCAGTGTTTTGCTAATTAATGGTTCTTGAACATAGTAAAAAGAATGTTAAAGTTAATGTGGCAAGAGAGTGAGTTAAAGTAAATGATGCTTACTGAAAATAATTTTCCTATTAAAACTGCTTATTAATGTGTTGTTGCTAACTTCAAAATTAAAAGTTCTTAAGACTGAGGCTTATAAAGTTTTGCTTAGTAAACGATAACATTGCTGCCTGTTGTAAATCCCAGAAGGTGAGTCAGTATTTTACAAATATGTTAATGCTGTGTCTCACTGTTGTAAAAGTGGAAAACAGCAGTTGTGGAAAGTTATATACTCATGCTTGCGGAGCACTTGTTTCTTTTGGGTATTAAAAGTGCATATTAATATTGTAAGAGGATCCATAGTTTGCCTGTTGTCCTCATACTACTGAACGATTAATACAAAGCCAACTATCTATGAAAACGGTAACTTCTTTATTCAAAAGTCGATGAAAAGTAATGTTAGTCGATTCCATTTAACTTTCACCCTAAATAGAAAAGTATTTAGCTGAGAGAGACTTAACCTGTGACCAGTGCATAATTTTGCAGTGAACTACTTCTATAATTTTATGTCAACTAGGAAAGTGTTTGAAAAATAATACTTAACCTATGTCCAATTAATAATTCTGCAGTGAATATTAATAGTAATGTTACAAAGACCAGTCAGTATGAATAAGCCCTGAAAGTAATAGTGTGTTTCGGTATCTGTCATATTTCTGCCAATAGTTTGTGCTGTTCTAGCTGTCAGCTTCAATCTTACCGTAAACATATGTATGTGTTTGTCACACGCGAGCGCAATGAACTCTAAGTATAGGTTGTGTTTATCCGTTAAAGTTACGAATAACTATTTTCTTGAACAAGAATGTTAATCATTATCTTGCCTAATTAGGCTGGCGACCGTTTTCTTTATACGTTAAACAGTGCAGTTAGGTAAAATTTTGTGTGTTACTGTTGAAATATTTACGTAATTCTGACTTTCAATTCCGATAAGCCTCCCCGTTAGGTACAACACTGTCAACATAACAAAATTTCTCTCAGAGGGTAACACTGCTCTGCTGCTTTATACCATAATTGCTTTGACAAAATAGTTTTATATCACGACCTGCTTCAACTTTAAGGTTATGGTATAGCAGTAGCAGACAGAGAGGTGTTATAACCCCTTTAACAAGACCGTTGGCAAAACTGGTATGATTTCTTATATTCAAAGTCTTCATCTACCGTTGCTGTAGAGTTTCATCCAGAGATTAAGATGTGTCTGTGATCGAACCCAGGAACCAGAACTCTTCGGTTATAGAGCATGAGTGCTATCAGTGTGAAATATCCATAACAAGAAACGCGTCTACGAGTTTCCTACTAGGAAATTATTTTTGTTACTGCTACTGTAAATTGCTTTGGTACAAAAGCAACCGGCAGAACAGACCCTGATCATTCCTTCAACACTTATGTTCAAAACATTATATCCTAGAAATCTACTTACCAGTTTCCCATGCTAACAGTGTCTTCCCTTTCTTAATAATGATTTTGCGGCATGCTTTGGAGACTGTGCTGCCCATTTTATGATGAAAATTTTGGTAGTTCTATAAGCTGTGCATGTAAGCACCATTGATTTTAAAAAAATTAATGCCCGTTTCATCTGTCAGCACAATGTTATCAATAGCTTCTGTGATGGAGACTCTTTAAGAATCGCTTTCGTTTTCTGTTTTTTCCTGTTTGATTTTGTGGAGATGGCGAAGCTTCCCTTTGATAGAACTACAATATGAAAATCGTATGTCATGATCAGAAGGCACTGATATATCGATTGGGCTATCTTTACGAAGTATAAATAAAATTTTTCTATTTTTTTCATATTGAGAATCGGCTTTTAAATTAAAGATAGCGTTAAATCTGTTCCGTTCAACATATATCGTGTGAAACTCTGGCGTGATTTGGAAATGTGATTCGTGGATGTACATAATATAGACACATAATTACACTGAACACAGCCATTAACATTACACCACTGAACATAGAGGCTTTAAAAATGGATGATTTTACACACTATCTCAAATTTTACCCTGCACTTTCTGTACTGAATATTTTTTGTCCTTAAGTTCATTTTCCAGGAGTTTCCCGAAGAAGAATGTAGTAATTACTAGCAGGCCATTCCGACATATTTTACTAATTTGCCAACCCCTCTCATTTTGGTGTCATATCCGAAATGTATCACTGAAGAATCGTACTTTACTTCTTGGCATACGATCTCACTAAATTTTCCTGTTGCCATCTTGTAGTGGAATTCACTGTGACCTGTGAACTTCTGTAGTGCTTCGCGGGACAAAGGTCCTCAGCAGACCACGCAGTTTTCTACGAGAAAATAAAATCTCTAAAAAATATCACTAAATTCCAGCAAAATCATGACGGAATATCAGGCTTGTGCAAAGATTTCACAACTTATTCTAAATGCAGACAAACGGAAAGAAGTCTGCATCATGAAAACTGAATGACTACTGGACTAATAAGTTGTAACTATAGGTAGTTAGGTCCTACACAGACTTATGTATCACAATGTATTGATATATATAATGGAAGAATCGTATACCTTCATCTGTGGGTATAGCAAAGGGCAGGTTAAGTTTCAAACGGTTCAAATGGCTCTGAGCACTATGGGACTTAACTTCTGAGGTCATCTGTCCCCTAGAACTTAGAACTACTTAAACCTAACTAACCTAAGGACTTCACACACATCCATGCCCGAGGCAGGATTCGAACCTGCGACCGGAGCGGTCAAGCGGTTTCAGACTGAAGCGCCTAGACCGCACGGCCACACAGGCCGGCCAGGTTAAGTTTCATTGGTAGAGTACTGCGAAGATGCAGTTTGTGTACAAAAGATGTTACACTTACTTTATTACTGCTCATGTGTTTTGGGTCTATATCGTGTGGGACTAACAGGGGAAATCGATTCCAAGGAAGGGCAATGTGAGAGGTCTCAGGCTGGTTTAAGTGTGAGAGAGTGTAAAACAAATGTTGAAAGAAGTGTTGTAACAGGCATTCCAAGGGAGAGACAATAGGTTTCGGGAAAAACTTTCCGGTGGAAACGGTAAATGAAATAAGGCAAATGGCACCTTTCACTCAGGTCATGAAGGAGACGTTCTTCCCCTGCTCCTCCTACCAATCATAGAACATACAGGCTACATATGCAGAGGTTAAACGTCACGAGCTATTTCGAACAGAATGACTCCTCCACGCCAACCACCAAGGATTCCGAATACATCTGTCTTGTAAAACCCAACTAGCTTTTTTCTCATATATTCAAAGCCATGGATCAATGTTGTCAGGCAATGAGTCAGGCAGCAGTAGCCGACCGAGACAGACGCAGCAACAGATAAGTAAACCGCTTGTATGTCATTTACGAGTTCCTAACCAGGAGCGAATTTTATTGTATCATCTGTGTGCTTTAATAGTTTAGTTTCTTGAGTTTCTGCGTGTAAATTTAACATCTAATAGCCACAGTCCTCTCGTTTTCGTTTGCATCAGAAAGTAAACCGATTTTGTGACATATCAAAAGTTCCTAATCAGGGACCAATTATTTAGTTTCACTTGAGTGCTTCGGTAGTTAGGTTTTTGAGTATCTGCGTATCACTAGACGGAGTTCGTGCGTTTTCTTCAGGGTCTACAGTAGAGTTGAGCAGCATGTGCCGTTAGTTTAGTTTCCCACGGCCTTTAGTATGGACAATGACTGTGATTGTTGTGTGCGAATGCGAGCCGAGTTGGTGACACTTCGCTCTCAGTTTCAGGATGTGATGGCTACAGTTACACAGCTTAAGGCTGCAGTGGATGGACGCCACTGTTGTGGGCCGGCCGTGGGGATCCAATGGACGTCCAGAACGTCAGAGTCCTCCGATCGGTCCTCACCGGCGGCAAACCCAGTTACTGCTCGCACTGAGGCTGACCCTTCACCTGTGGTCGAGTGGGAGGTCGCCTCGGGGCGAAGCAGGTGGCGAAAGATATCCCAGGCAGTCACACGTAAGGCCTCCCCGGTTTGTCTGACAAAAAGTTTCCAGGTGCTCTCTGTGGCTGACACTGTCGCTGAGCCAGATGTTGTCGCCTGTCCTGTTTCAGAGGAAACCACTCTGCCTGCAAATCCGGTCAATCGCAGAGGGTGGGATTATTTGTAGTTGGGAGCAGCAACGTTAGGCGCGTTATGGGGCCGCTTAACGACTTGGCTGACAAGGAGGGTAAGTAAACCAATGAGCACTACGTGTGCGTACCAGGTGGAGTCATTCCAGATGTGGAAAGGGTCCTCCCGGATGCTATGAAGGGCACAGGGAGCAGCTAATTGCAGGTGGTGGCTCTCGTCGGTACGAATGACGTATGTCACTTTGGATCAGAAGAAATTCTCTCTGGTTTCGAGCGGCTAACAGAAGTGATAAAGGCTGCCAGCCTTGCTTGCAAGATGAAAGCAGAGCTGACCATTAGCAGCATAGTCGACAGGACCGATTGCGGGCCTCTGGTACAAGGTCGAGTGGAGGGTCTAAATCAGAAGCTCAGACGGTTCTGAGACCGTGTAGGCTGCAGATTCCTCAACTTGCGCTAAAGAGTGGTTGGGTTTCGGATTCCGCTGAATAGTTCAGGTGTCCACTATACTCAGTAGGTGGCTACACAGGTAGCAGGGGCTGTGTGGCGTGGACTGGGCGTTTTTTTCTTTTTTTTAGGTTAGAGGGTCTCGGGAAAACACAAGAAGGGCCACAGTTACAAAGAGTGTAGGCTGAACACAGGAAGAACGCAGATACAGAAACCATAGGTATAACAGTTGTAAATTGTCGTACCTCTGTTGAGAAAGTACCAGAGCTCCAAGCGCTAATGGAAAGCACTGATGCTCAAATCGTTTTAGGCACTGAAGGCTGGCTAAAGCCGGATATAAGCTGAGCAGAAATTTTTGCAAAGAACCTAACGGTGTTCCGAAAAGACAGGCTAAACACAGTTGGTGGTGGCGTGTTTGTTGCTGTCACAAGTAGTTTAACTTGTCGCGAAATTTAAGTAGCTACTTCCTGTGAGTTAGTAACAAATGACGGAGCTGATCTACCTTGGTACACAAAACGGGTTAGAGCACTGTTGCAGAAACAATGAAACAAACATGCCTAATTTACACAGACGCAAAACCCCAAGATTGGCGATTCTTTACAGAAACTCGAAATTTAGCGCGGAGTTCAATGCGAGACGCCTATAACAGTTTCCACAACGAAACTTTGTCTCGAAACCTGGTAGAAAATAAAGAGATTCTGATCGTATGTGAAGTATGTTCGCGGCAAGAAGCAATCAATGCATTCTTTGCTCGATAACAATGGAGGTACTATCGACGACAGTGCTGCCACAGCAGAGTTACTAAACACAGCCTTCCGAAATGGCTTCACAAAAGAAGACGAAGTATATATTCCAGAATTCGAATCGAGAACAGCTATCAACATGAGTAACGTAGAAGTAAATATCCTCGGGGTAGTGAAGCAACCCAAATCACTTAATAAAAGCAAGTCTTCTGGTCCAGACTGTATACCAGTTAGGTTCCTTCCCGAGTATGCTCATGAATTGGCTCCATACTTCACAATCATATATAACCATTGGCACGACGAAAGATCCGTAACCAAATACTAGAAAGTTGCACAGGTCACACCAACATTCAAGAAAGGTAGTAGGAGTAATCCACTAAATTATAGACCCATATCGCTAACGTCGATATGCAGCGGGATTTTAGAACATATATTGTGTTCGAACGTAATCAATTGCCTTGAAGAAAATAGTCTATTGACACACGGTCAACATGGGTTTAGAAAACATCGTTCTTGTGAAACACAACTAGCTCTTTTTAACATGAAGTGCTGAGTGCTATTGACAAGGGATTTCAGATCGATTCCGTATTTCTGGATTTCCGGAAGACTTTTGACACTGTACCACAGAAGCGGCTCGTAGTGAAATTGCGTGCTTATGGAGTACCGTCTCAGTTATGTGACTGGATCTGTGATTTCCTGTCAGAGAGGTTGCAGTTCGTTGTAATTAACGGAAAGTCATCGAGTAAAAAGGAAATGATTTCTGGCGTTCCCCAAGGTGCTGTTATGGGGCATTTGCTGTTCTTTATCTATATAAACAATTTGGGAGACAATCTGAGCAGCCGCCTTCGGTTGTTTGCAGTTAACGCATTCGTTAATCGGCTAATAAAGTCATCAGAAGATCAAAACAAACTGCAAAAAGGTTTAGAAAAAATATCTGAATGGTGCGAAAAGTGGCAGTTGACCATAAATAACGAAAAGCGTGAGGTGATCCACATGAGTGCTAAAAGGAACTCGCTAAACTTCGGTTACACGATAAATCAGTATACTCTAAAAGCCGTAAATTCAACTAAATACGTAGGTATTACAATTAGGAACAACTTAAAATGGAAATAATACATTGAATATGTTGTGGGGAAGGCTAACCAAATGCTGCGTTTTATTGGCAGGACACTTAGAAAATGTGACAGACCTACTAAGTAGACTGCCTACACTACGCTTGTCCGTCTTCTTTTAGAATACTGCTGCGCGGTGTGGGATCCTTACTAGACAGGACTGACGGAGTACATCGAAAAAGTTCAAAGAAAGGCAGCACGATTTGTATTATCGCGAAATATGGGAGAATGTGTCACAGAAATGATACAGGATTTGGGCTGGAAATCAATAAATGAAAGGCGTTTTTCTTTGCGACGGAATCTTCTCACAAAATTCCAATCACCAACTTTCTCCTCCGAATGTGAAAATATTTTGTTGACACCGACTTCCGTAGGAAGGAACAATCGCCACGATAAAATAAGGGAAACCAGAGCTCGTACGGAGAGATATAGGTGTTAATTATTTCCGCACGCTATACGAGATTAGTATAATAGAGAAATGTGAAGTTGGTTCGATGAACCCTCTGCCAGGCACATAAATGTGATTTGCAGAGTGTCCATGTAGATGTAGATGTAAATGAATGCACTCGGGTAGCTGCTGTAGACTGTTTCTTGATATCGTAAAAACATTTTACTCAGTAAACAATTTAAAAAATCTTATGAGTTTTCATGTGAAATTTTTGACTCGACTGAGAATTGTTTCGTAGGGAGCGAGCAGCGAGTTATCTTGGATGGACTGTTATCAACAGATGTACAGATAACATTGACCTCCGGACAAAGGTGATAGTAAACTCAGACTTTTGCGCCTGGTGGAGTTATCTATAATGGAGATTTTGAAGTGTGCGAAGAACTTGAAACTTGCTTTACATGTTCGGAAACGTAAAATTGTGCGTTTCATAAAACGAAAAGAGATCGTATCGTAAGCCTATAATACATCAGTGGATTACATTTACATAACCCTACTAACTTCATTTCTATTCCCTTCATAGGCAAAGCATCTTATAAAATAGGGCGACTCTTAAAGAGCCGCTGCTTAAAGAATGCATATTCTACGAATAACAGCCTAAAAACGAACTTGGTCCTCTCGTTAAAGAATACTAACGATAAAATTATGGCGTTTTGGGGTGTACAAAATCACCTGTAGTGATTGCCCAAGTTATTACATCGGCCAGACAGGGAGAGCCCTGTCAGCTAGATTTAAAGAACTTATACCCACGAAAAGTGGTGATGGGATGCGTGGCTCGAGTTTTGCCGAGCATCTTGTTCAATTGGCCCATGCTCCCAATCCACCAAATAACACAGAGCTATTAAACTGTGAGGGTAAATGCATTAGGCTTGACATTCTTGTGGAGTTGCAAATATTTAACACCTGTTGCTTGATAAAGAAAACCTACTTAATGACCAGCTACAATTTTTAAGTAAGAATTTTTTCGATGGTTTTCAACCTTTGCTTAACCGGCCCTGATGTAACGTTGCCTTTGCAGTCGCCGATGCTTGACTCCGCTTTCTTTAGTAGAACAGTAATGTATTCAAACTTGAGGAATAATTTTGCCGAGTAATAGCTAGTCTTTCTTACGGGCTCCGAATCGGTTTTAAGGGTTTCTCATTCTCCTCAGAAATAAGTTCAGTTACATATCAGGCCATTAACAGTTATAATGGTTACATTAATCCAATTCCTAATGTAAAGGTAGCTACTGTTATGCATCTATATTTCCACGCGCGGATACGCATGACCATCAGTGATGCTCGGTACATAGCTGCTCGCTGCGATTAGTTCCGGTGCAGCTCTCGCGGCCTACCGATCTCATCCGCGCCGTGGGGCCTGCCGTTTCTCTTCAGTTAAGTAATGTAGATTTATGACTGGTTATTACGGTCCTATAGTTTTATACTTGACATGGCCAAACTTTGGCATGCAATAGTTTAGTTTCAGTAGCTTCCGAAGAAGGCTAAATTATTTTGGTTGTAACCTAGGTAAAGATAGGTTTATATTTGCAACTGAGGCTGACAAATGGTTCAAATGGCTCTGAGCACTATGGGACTTAACTACTGAGGTCATCAGTCCCCTAGAACTTAGAACTACTTAAACCTATCCTAAGGACATCACACACATCCATGCCCGAGGCAGGATTCGAACCTGCGACCGTAGCGGTCACGCGGTTCCAAACTGACGCGCTTAGAACCGCACGGCCACACCGGCCGGCTGAGGCTGACATGTTATATGTATAATTATCACAGTTGCTGACGGGGCTGCACGATGTTAAAAATTCTTGCTTTTACAACTGTTCAATTCAGACAGATACATGGGTGTACGAAATTGTGGCGATATGAAATGGGTAGATCACATAGACACAGTCACAGGTAAAGCAGGGGACGAACAATGTGTTATTGGTATAATGTAAGAGAAATACAGCCTATAAAGGAGACTGCATACAAACCACTCGTGTTACCTATTGTACAGTATTGCTCATATGTCTGGGAGATGTAGCAAATAGGACCTACAAGGGATATTGAACGTGTAAAGAGAAGGACAGCATGGATGGTGCCAGCTTTCTGCGACCCATGCGATGGTGTCGCGAAAATGTCGAAAAAACCGAACAGGCAGACTCCTGAAGATAGACGCAAACTGTCCAGCGAAAATCTACTTAGAAAACTTCTAGAACTAACTATGTGCGATGTATCTAGTATTGCGGCCACATGTAGTAAGCGTTGCTTCACACAGTGGAGGATCACAAAACAGAGGCACGCCGGCGACCTAGGCGTAGCGAAGTAGGCACGTACAGATATCCTTGCTGACAGCTTCAGTCTACCCACATGCTGACGCAAGGACGTACACAGACCGAGCGCCGAGCGAGGCCTGGAGAGTGCTGAGTAAGGGGAAGTGACGTCAGCACGCCAAGTTACGCTGCAATATACTGCGAGAGTAATAACAAGAAGCTGCCACCGAGGGTAGAAAACGTCCTCCTGCCGGGTATAAATAGTGGAGCGCAGGCAGCAACATACAGAAGCCATCAGGAAGCAGTTCGGATCTGAGGACGGATGTGATCCATGTCCGAATGTTCAATCTTCGTAGGTGACGATCCCGGAGGCCTTTTCCAGCTCGCAGGAGTCATCCGTTCGTCGCCAGATGTCAATTTCAGCTCTGGAGGTCGGCCCGAGTTCGGTCGGCACCATAGCTGACTAAACACAGAGAGAACTTCCACCAGGACCAGCCACAGCATGGTCTTGGTCACAGGCGCCGCCGGGGTCTGACTCCCAGACTTCACGCCAACCTGGCGTGTGGTCCGTCCATGACGGGACCTTGCTAACACCGTGACTGATGGCTTCCCAGCCACCAGTGCAGCAGGCGACGGCAGCTGACCTGCCGACGCGGCTCTGTGGGCGCACCCGTGCTGGGGCGCCGAGAAGCGACGAGCTCATCTCAACCAGAGGGCATCCTGGCTTCAGCAGAACACTGGTGGCCCGAGGCTCCCGTGTGCGATCAGCCCCGCGCATTGCACACATTGTCGGAGAATCTACACAGCAGCAGCCAGGAGGAGGGATCAGCAGGGCTGGGCAGCAACGACGAGGGAGAAATTGTAAAAAGAGATCGATAAATAATTGTAAAACTCCACGCTGTTTCAGTCTTTGGCGCAGCCACTGTGTCTGAGGCTAACAAGTGGTGCCAGATGTCGTAACACTCGGAATATACAACAATCCTTTGTGTCGTTTCTATAGGGCTTGAGAAGACAAAATTTGGCTAATAACGTCACTCACAGTGGCATTTAAATAGTCGCTCATTCCGCCTTTCTCATGACTGTGAAAATATCCTAACAACTGGTACAGTGAGATGTTCCCTGTGCCATACAGTTTACAGTGGTTTCCTGGGTACATATAAAGACGTAAAATAAATTTTAATATATGGAATGGTAGAATGTACCTTCTGCCTCGCACTGCCTAGATTTGAAGACTTAGGTCTTTTTTCACTCCACCAATTTGTAAGATCCGTGGAATACCTCTTGTATACTTTTGATAAATCTATCACTTATATCGTTTCTAACACTTATTTCAGGACTATCACTAATTTCAGGACTATCACTTATTTCAGGGCTACCAGTTATTTCAATTCTAACGCTTATTTCTATTCTAACGCTTATTTCTATGCTAACGCTTATATCAATTCTAACGCGTGTTTCAATTCTAATGCTTATTTCAATTCTAATGCTTATTTCAATTCTAACGCTTATTTCAATTCTAATACTTATTTCAATTCTAACGTTTATTTCAATTCTAACGCTTATTACATTTCTAAAAACTGTTTCAATTCAAACACTTATTTCAGTTGAGGATGAAGTTCTGCCTGAACTTCTTTTCAATAGCGGTAATACTATTTTTCATTTCCTATCTACCATGGTGCTCTGTTGTGAAAGATATTAAATGATTTCTATTCTGTCTGGATTCCATTTATTTCCAAATGAATGTATTCAATTCATCCTCCACTTGCACTAATTCCTTCTCGGATCCTGGAGGTCCGCAGTGCTATTTTCCTAAACAAAAAACGTAGTAAAATCAGTTCCTGCATTTCACGTAAGCGGGGGCAAAGGAGTGGTTGGGTGTACCTCATGGTATGAAGTTTGACCTCCCTTATTTTCTATTCGAAGTACTCGTTCACTAAGCTCAACATAATCCGTTGTCGCACCAAGAACGTGGGTTCAACAATGTAGTTCGAGTGCTAGTATCACGATGGTGAGGACTTCCCGCCAGTCTGATCTGATGTTCAGTATGTCTGAAGGACTCTGCAGAGCAAACTGTTGAGCAGACCATACGTATAATCCTCATTAAACACTACTACAGGCTGAACAGCGTGGACATATAGACTGGAGATTATAAAAGCTCTCGGGTCTTTTTAACCCTCTTGAAGACGTAGTTAGAAGCTCCGCTACAACGGTTTAATAGAACATGGTTGAAAGAAAACTGCCACTAATTATTTTAAGAAAAATAGGACAGGGAGAAAGTGACCCAGAGAATTTCTGTTTAGTTTCCACAAAAAATAAAGGAACACGTGAGACAATATTGACCTTAAGACTTACAAGATTGGGTGAAGAAGGACAAACCTGCGTTTGTAGAATACCTAGAGTAGAAAAACGTTTGACAGTGTTAACCGGAACAACCTTACAGAAATCACATAGGTGCCAGGAGCAAAATAAAGACAGACAAACATTACCTACAACACGTAGAAGAGCAGAAGAACATGGAAGGACAGCAGCAGTGGAGATGGGAGTTGACACGTGGGGCTTAGGGAAAGCAGGATTGGTGTGGACGGGTCCTATTCAGTTACTGCTGGTTGCATAGAAAACACATGCACTTTTTTTCCAAAAAACAAACAATAATTTTTAAAGATTTTATTACACTGGCGGCTGAAAGTCTTATTAGAAGAATTGCAAGTGATTTTCGTCTGAAGGCCACAAGCAACTCTACACACAATCAACGGCTGAAGGTTTGTGTAAGAAGGTTCAAAATTATTCGTCGGCTGAAGGCCACAAGCAATTTCAAAAATACGCAACGGCTGAAGGTCTGAATTAACAATAAGGTGGAAAATTACACGTTAAAAATACCAGAAACCCTTTTAACAATCTTAATAATTGCAACAAATTAAAGTGACGGCGCTACAGTCTGGAACCGCGCGATCGCTACGGTCGCAGGTTCGAATCCTGCCTCAGGCATGGATGTGTGTGATGTCCTTTGGTTAGTTAGATTTAAGTAGTTCTAAGTTCTAGGGGACTGATGACCTCAGCAGTTAAGTCCCATAGTGCTCAGAGTCATTTGAACCATAGTGACGGCTGAAGGCCTTATCAAGACAGAATTGAAACTATTTGTCAGCTGAAAGTCACAAGCAATGTTACAAACAATTAACGGCTGAAGGCCAGCAACAATTTAGAATACACAACGGCTGAAGGCCCGAATTACAAGTGACGAAGGCAGCTGCATACTAACAAATACTAAGATACTTTCTTCTTAACAATCAAAACGGTGATAAGCTACAGTAATGGCTGAAGGCCTTATTAAGAAAAAAAATTGCAAATTATTGGTCGGCTGAAGGCCACAAACAATGTTACACACAAACAATGGCTGAAGGCCTGATTAAGAAGGTTGAAAATTATTCGTGGGCTGAAGGCCACAAGCAATTTCAGAATACCCAGGGGCTCAAGGCCTGAATTAAAAATAAGGACAATTGCACTTTAAAATACTAAAACCCTATAATAATCTTAATAAACTGTAACAAGCTATAGTGATGGCTGAAGGCCTCACTAAAACAGTATTGAACATTATTTCTTAGCTGAAGGACACAAGTATTGTTACAACAATTAACGGCTGAAGGCCGGAATTACATGTGGGGAGGTAATAACATGTTAAAACATTAGGGTAAATTTTAAACAATATGGCCATACAAGTAAGAGGGAGTGATCCACAGACAGTGCTCCCTGGGTCGACCTGAAGCAGGTGGCTACAGCTGTGTAAGCGATGAGACAGGCAGCCAAGAGTCGTATTCACGTAACAGTATGGCAACTAACACTAGGGGTAGCTAAAGTGAGGACCCGCCGACTAACGTCCAATCACCGGTACACGGATGGATTATTTTTAGGCAAGGATGAAGAGACGGACAACACCACGTCTTCAGAAACACACCCAAGTCCGAAGGAAACACTAGAACCAAGGTAGACCTCCCAAAAGCTTATGCACAGTACAATTCAAGAGGCAGTCGAACTACACGCCATGTCGCATAGCATCAACACGGTGATGAAAGGTACACTGCCGGAAATGTACGCTAACCGTCAGGGCAGGTAACTGGGGCGTTAGCTGGCGAGAAGGCAGAAAATACTGCTGGTTGCACTTCACTAATAAGAATAATACTAAATCCAAACTAATATCAAGGAGTAGAAGGCGGCTAATAGCTTCTGCCAACCTGACAGACTCCACTGGTTGCAGCTGGTCTCACCCACCCTGGGAGCGCAAAACGCAAACAACAGCGAGTTCTCAAACAGTGGACGTTTCAGTACTGAACACGGCTAACTTAGCTTCAAACGTCCTGGGTTCGGTCACCGGCTACAACCCCTCGGTCCAACAGTGCCTGCGCGCCGCCAGCGGTCCTGGCCTGCCCCCGCGCTACGGTCGTCCTCGTTGCTCCGTCCCAAGCCGAAGTGATGTCCGTTCGTAACTCCCCACCATGTCCAGTACTCAGACGGCATTAAAATTTCTGCTCATCCAAAACCACAAGATTCACACGGATCTGGGAAACAACACCACCAACAACTCACAATACTAAAGCCAGTCACTGTGAAACAACGTGGACGAATTATAAGTCGGCACAAACACAAAGAAGCCAGAAGCGGTCGGAAGACCAAATACACGTCTTCCGCAGCGACGACCGACCGACGGACAACTTATTGCCATGAGGTCACTTCGACGGGCGGACACACACACACACACACACACACACACACACACACACACACAGGTGAAAGTTGCACTACTCGAATATCACGGTCCATTCAACTAAAACTTGCTGAATGCGGTCCTTGACGTGGTAGTGCACTCTCGCGACCGTCGGACAGTGCATGTGTGTCGCCAGCGGTCGGGCGAGTACTGGCTGTCCGGACCTCACTGCTGCTCCGTCCCAACTCCACTCACTCGAAACACGACAACACAGAATTGCTAGAGGCCGCTCCCAAGATGGTACCACAGTACGCACTATCGATAAGCGCTGCTGCTGCCACTTACGGACAGACATGGTGAGTGAACGTAGTGGCACCAGTGAACACACAAGAGAACGAGACGCCACTATTTCTATTACAAGATGCCAAGCAATGTACGGCCTCAATGGGAGCCCCACACGGCTCAGGAGTGAAACTAGATTGTTGCTTATCTTCGTTGTTACTCATCCTCCTTGTAAATCAGCCTTCTTAACGGGCTTACAAAAAAGGAAATCAGGGATGGTTACGCAAAGGATTTTAAAGTGTAGGGAAACGAAACAAAAACTTTGAGGTTTGCCAAAGGTATTGTGCATTGTCTCGGAGAAGGCAAAGGTCAATTAAACGGAGTGACCTGAAACGTGGATCTAAGAAGTGTAGTAAATAATGAGTACCTGTCATTATCAACAGTAGAGCTATCCTTGAGTTTGAATAATGTGACACTCTTGTTAGAGAAATTGTCTGTCTGAGCGCGCGCTAATACCCGTATTATACACCATCTACATACCAGTATTATATACCAGTTACATACCACTATGAATGCGTGGCATCTTGTAGTGGTCACATTTCTGAACAACATCGAAACTATAAATGTAACACGTCCGAGGTGAAAAGTCATTGTTGAAGACGAAGCTTCAGTGTGACGTTGTATATCACACAATAAAAGAATGGCTGTGCGAAACACGTGCAAATGTTTCTGCTGAAATACGTTTGAGTCATAGCGTATTGTCTACTGTGTCCATGTTGACAGCTGACGGCACACTGCCAGACAATAGGTAAAAGTACTGCATAATGTTTATGGGTACCACCAGGTGGCAGCAGATTTTTACATGGTAACTTAGAACATAACAAGTACACAATTTCCGTGTTTGTGTAATACATAAAAGGATGGCGACGATCCAAACATAATAATTTTATGCTCATAAGCAATTCGTTTTAAAGTATTGTTGGCTTTACCAACCACCAACACCCGTTACACAGAATTAGATTTTCACTCTACAGCGAAGTGTGCGATTATATGAAACTTCCTGGCAGATTAAAACTGTGTGCTGGACCGAGTCCGAGTCTCGGTCCGCCACACAGTTTTAATCTGGCACGAAGTTTCACCTGTTACACGGTTTGAAAGTATTGCAAAGCTAATACAAGTTCCTCATAACATTGTCACAACATTGTAAAAACGAATACCAAATTGCACTATTGAAATAACACGGCAAAGGTGTATTGTGTATGTGGAAACAAGAAACTCGTTAAGAGTCGGTTTGTCTTAATCTCGGACGAAACATAGCATATGCAAACATCTACAGTCTTTCTCAAATACATCGAAAGTGTACAGACATGATACAAAATTGGTTTCATGATTGCTGATAGGTATTATTTATACACAAAATACAGACAGGCAACATTAAACAGTCAGCAACTGGCTGTTACAATCAGGAAAACACACATAATTCATAAGTGCTAACTGAGTGTTACAGATTTAGAAATAATACACCTAGACTACTTAAAACAGTCAGCAACTAGCTGTTACAATCAGCAAACAAACGTATGTTTATAAACGTCGAGGTGATCAAGTTATTCATCGCTAAAAATTGTCCACGTACGTTGCAAAAGGTTGAACTATGTTCACCATTAAAATACATGGGAAGAAGGGGGAGGCTTACATAGGCGGAAGTGGAGACAATGTTATGAAGAGACTCGTCTCGAGCATCGACAAAATGTTTTTAGACTTAAAGAAAATATATCGCAGTATTATATGAGGATGATTGTAGTAGATATACGTAACAGAGTATTAGTCATAACGTACTATTACTACAATAGTCTATGTAGCAGCGTTCTAGCCTTTGGAATAATAGTGACATAAGACCACATTTAGTAACACAACAGATTTGACTCCATATTACCTGATGCTTATTAAATAACAAAATGGAAAAATGCAAATTTGTGATATGTTCGTGTATTATTCATATAGAAGCATGGCAAGTATTAACTGTTGGCCCTAATGTGAAGTACAACCCTAGGCCTGGGTTAAAGCACACTGCTAAAATCCCACTCATAGGTGAAGTCCTAGGTGATGGATGGAGATCTGTACCCATACGGTATGTACAGAGACAGATTCCAATTGATGGTTATGAAATCGAAGATGACGGGGCTGTAGGGGTGGAATCGCAAGTCTGTCATAAAGCGTTTCATCACGAACCACGCTGATGGACTATCATGAAACACGTTGAAGCATTATACATGCCCAACCTTCGCTAAAACTGTGTACGGGGAAGTATTAGGCATGTAGTACTATTAATGTCATACATAACAACGTTACATTCACTAATATATGTGAGAGAGAATATTTGTCAATATCAGTTTCTTGGTACATGCTGAGTAACAACCGGTATATCATTTATATTCTGCATGTTTGTTATCTCGTTCAAGATGTATCAAATAACGTAAGACAAGACTAATAAAATGTTACGTAATCAAATCAAGCGACATTGAGAAATTAAGACTAGAAAATGAGACAGTGAAAATAA
The DNA here is from genome assembly GCF_023864345.2 of Schistocerca serialis cubense. NCBI lineage: Eukaryota > Metazoa > Arthropoda > Insecta > Orthoptera > Acrididae > Schistocerca > Schistocerca serialis. Next base: position 318,518,025 of record NC_064644.1, on the reverse strand, counting down.
AGGGTGAATTTTGCTATTTGGGAAATGAAATAACTGATCTCGTGAGATCTGAAAGGGTATTACTGCAGATCTGACATAAGGAGAACAGTGTTTATCATAAACAGAAGTTTCTAACACCGCCTATAAAAGGAACTGTTAGGAAGTCTTTTCTGAAGGTATATGTCTGGAGTGGAGCCTTCCACGAAAGTAACGATGGACAAGCAATTCAGGGAAGAAGAGAATAGAAACTTTTTAGAAATGCTGTTACAGAGAAATTATGACGTTTAAAAGCGTTGCTCACAGAACTTAGTACTGAACTTAGTTGTGTAGGAAAGACATTTGTGACGCCACAGGTCTAAAGGACGGGTCGGTAGGCAGGACTCATCCTCAGGGCATCAAGTCATGGTCACAGTGATAGCTGAGGTACGTATGAGAATTAAGGGCGTAAATTTTGCACAGAAGGGGAGTAAGGTCAGCTTACAATAAGCAGATGGAAATGGATTTAGGGTTCAGTAGCTATTGCGACATTAAGACGTTTGCACTGGTTAGAGTAGCGTAGAAAGCTGCATCGAATCAGTGTTAAGATTGACTACGAGAACTACAGAGTTACGATTATCAAAGACTGGTTTGTTAATTTTTTTCTTGGATAGCTCGTGGAAAGTCAAGGGAGTTGCTTCACGTACGCTTGTTCAACTTTTAGATATTGGATGCTTCTGGTAGCTGTGAAGTCATCTTCTGGGAACAACATGAAAGCATAATTATCCGGAGAACTCTACCATTGTAGGATAACTTCACACTGGAAGTGTTGCCTCGCTGTTCCCTGCAAAGTGACCGAAGAGCGGAATGTAGCCAATGAATTGAACTGCATGACACTGTGATGAATAAATGTGCATACGGCCATGAATTGTATCATTTGTCCAGAGTACAGAGCAATGAAAGCATCGCCCGGTCCACAATGCCGACATTAACCGAGGCGCCACTGATTACCGTAGTGGCTCCATTCTCTGCCGGCTATCAATACCGTAATGGCCAAATTCACTGCTGAATCAAATATTCGTGTTCTCAATTGCCATACTAACTCCCTCCCCCTTCCACACACACAAACACACACACATACACACACGGACATACACACATACACACCTACACACACACACAAACACACACACACACACACACACACACACACACACACACACACACACACAGTCGATACAAACGTGCAATTTGGAACTGTTCTGTTTCCGCGTGACGCAAACCCTCATTTCCATATTTAGCAGTAGCCAAAATGTTGTCAGTCTACGAGGAAAGCTACTGCTGTAACATAATCACAGTCTTAAGCAATTTGTTTCTTTACCCCACCTCCAACAGAATGCAGACTAACGTTGGTTTGCAATGAATAAAAATTCTCTTGTTACTCAAAAATTTACCGACTGAGAGTATACGGAATTAAGTTTCAGAGACAAATTATGAGAATGTTTCGTATAAACGAGAGCGATGTGATAACTCAGGAAACACTTTTTTTTCCAGGTCAGGTTAGCGTACCGAAGGAAACCAGACATTATCAGTGGCTGCAGCAAAGAAAGTCAAAACTTTAAACCGCCTGGAGAGCTGTTTCTCCGGCAACATTTCAAAAACTGGAAGCAGTTTCTTACGGTACCGTACCTTAATCTGTATTACAAAAATAAAGAAGAATACAGAGAATTTGATGCAGTAGTTAACTACGTTACATATCTGGTATAAAATTTTGGCATTAATTATAAAAAAACAAGTAAAGATTTATTTACTTTGAGGAAACAAAGTTTATGGATTACACATGTTATTGCATTTGAGACTCTTTAAGTTATTACGAGCATTTTTAATTGTTACACAAAACACACAGCCTCTGAGAAACGTTTAATCAGACGTTTCCTTTTTTGAAAGAACAGTATATTGAAACGATTAGTAGTTGAACTGTAAGCATATGTTTAAGGTTTTTCTCTGTTAAACTTAACTTTCGGCCATAATAATTATTTTTGAAAAGTTCGCAGTAGCTACCTTGTTCTAAGTCCTACTCCGTCCGTCCAAAACGCTTCTAGACTGCGTTAATAAAGAAAGGAAAATTGTGGTATAATTTATAACATCCGTGGTGGTTTTATTCATAAGGTGGTCTGCACATTCTCCCCCTCCACTTGAGTACAACACGCAGAACGTTCAAACAAGCATGTGAAACTGTCATAAAAGTCCTTCCTCGTGATGTTGTTCCACTGTCGTGTCCCACTGGCACGAATGTCGGCTATGTCGCCCAGGCGTTCGCCCTTCATGTGAATTTCTGCAATTTTGTGTTTGGTTCGTGTTAACACCAAGTCTTGCCGAACGTTTCATTTTCACCAGTAAAGAAGTTGCTCATGTATTTCATTTCAGTCAAGCGCGGGACAAATTTTCCACAAACCTTGCTTTCTTTAGAACATTCTAGACGACGTCTCGAACATTTAACTTAGAGATGGTACGTCATTGCGATTTGTCACACAACAATGCCCACACGCTACGGTCCAAAGCTACTACTCAACACTGCCTGCTCATAACTGACTGGTCCAACACACATCCGTAGTTTACAGTTGTTGGTTCAAGCTGCCACCGTAGTTCCTGCGCTGACGTCACTCATGTGGCAGGAACGAAATACAGTCTCCTAACTTTCTGCACGGACGGTGTAAACTGCTAGTCTTTCTTTAACTGTATTGGTAAGTCAGTACAAAAATCAGACGAAGGCAAGAGGAAATGCTTGGCGTTGCTCAAACATCACCTATGTCTTTACTTTACCTTAGTTCTACAAGACCAATTTTGATCCATATCCTCTAACTTATCAACCGTAACAGTTAAGCCTACGTTATTATCCTTATCCGAAAACGGTTATTGATTTTTATTACAAAGGAATTAACCTCAATAACGTTAAAAATACTATGTACACATAACGTCTGCCAGAGAACGGACAAATTAGAAGCACATTCAGATCCTATCTGCAGTACGTACGGTTCCTCGAATAGCAGTAAAAAATACAATCACGTCTTTCGAATGGTTAACACGTACCATATCTGTGCATTAGGTGATATATGGGCTCCGTACGTTCCACTCGGTACCATAAGGCGTGCCATCATTATGATCCACACAATGTCTAAACCAACCCATTGTCTAACGTAATAAAGTAAGTGTAACAAGATATGATGAAACAGTCTGTGGTTGCTTTAACATAGAGATCCTCATTAAACGAAAACAGAGACCTGCTCTATCGAATCTTATCAAACCACACAATCTGTCAATGTAACTCTTTCAACGGGAATAACACCAACCAGTCACACAGACTTGGATCCAATCCTTATTGATAAAGACAAGTTTAAGTGGTCTGTAAAATATTCAATATGTGATTCAAAGACTATTAAGCTTTAATAATGTCAAACACCACTGAGGGATGAGGGGCAAACAACAACATGCTAAAGGTCAACGGCGGATCTTCAGTCCAAATAGCATAAAGCACCTTAATTCATTACTGCACGGTGAAGATTGATCTACCGCAGATGAAACGCGATGTCTGGATACAAAACTCAACATATTTCTAGAAAAGCTAATAGAATGTTTTGGAACATTCTTCCCTTGAAAATGAAGAATATCATAAATAATGAAAGAAGCAATCGCAGGATTACTAATGCCAGAAAAAAAGAAAGCTGCATCAAATTTACAACGAAACTAACGTCACAGCAGGTATGGACAGCCACTACAAGACATACCAAAAAATTTACAAAAGGCAAAAAAAGATCACAATGATAGGTGTATAAAAGTTACACAAATAATTGAAGAGTTATGTGGGAAATCATTACAAAGGAAACCGGGAAAAATTAAGTCACCGATTAGACTATTGTCTTGTTGCATGTAAATAAATAAATTACACAGTCAAGTGATACAGCGAGTACAGTCAACAACTAATTGAATGGAACAGAGAAAGCTTCATAAAATAATTTTTTTGGGCGATCTGCAGGCAATGGAGAACAAGATCAAAAGCTGTAAATCATCGATGTTTGTGGATCATGTAGGTAGGAAGGAAACAGTCAAGGTTGTTACAGAGCTAAAACAACATACTCAGCAGGAACTCATGGCATACCGAGCGGAATAAAACAGGCCTCCCTCCTAAATACGAGTATAATTGTCCCCCTCACTCATATGTGTAAACGCTCGTTAGAGAAGGACATTTTCTCCTCATGAGCTGAAAACGTCGAAAGTTATTCCGATAAGCTGGTGACAAACATAAAGTGATAACCTTTCGCTCCACTACAATAAAATTGTGCTTTTAAATGTGTTGGAAAAATAATGAGCAATAAGTTAATAAATCTTGTAAACAGAAATGGCTTAATCAGCTTAGCTCTGTGAAAGCCTACATGGAATGAGAAATGGCTTAGTTGCCAGCTCCCAATATGGTTTCCAAAGTAAGTAATCAACTGTGACATCAATCTGTCAATGGATAAACACTGTTTTAAGAGCCATAAAATAAAAACAGCCTACAGCAGGTGTAGTTTTAGATCTAACTAAAGCTTACGACATGGTAAACCACAGAACTCTTGTAAATTCGTTTGAGAACTACGACATTAGGGGGTTAGGAAATGAGTTGATTCGTTTAGTTCTCAGTAATAGCAACAAAGCGTGTACAGTAGACAAGTAGAGGGGAAAGCACAAAAAGTCTTTCAATACCTATCACAAGAATTTTCAATTATCTATGAGGTACATGAAGGACCAATAATAGAAGATTGCCTATTTTGGGATATTCTTTAGCGGTGTCTACGGGATGGTTCTTTTTCTTCGTTATGGTTCAAATGGCTCTGAGCACTATGAGACTCAACTGCTGTGGCCATAAGTCCCCTAGAACTTAGAACTACTTAAACCTAACTAACCTAAGGACATCACACACATCCATGCCCGAGGCAGGATTCGAACCTGCCACCGTAGCGGTCGTGCGGTTCCAGACTGTAGCGCCTTAAACCGCTCGGCCACTCCGGCCGGCTCTTCGTTATGTTTTATTTGTTTGAATAGTGTCTGGTCGCGTATGTCTGTCTTGCCATTTTTATGCGTTTTTTTTCTCTATTACTCCTTTTTGAATTTAGAAGTTTTCTCATACGTTGAGGAGACGTTTCTTTTTGTTGAATTTAAGTATTTTCATGTCCTTTTCTGTTGTGGTAGGGTGGTGGATTTCTTTCCAGAGGTCTTCTAGCAATGTCGAAGGGCTAGTTTCATATTTCCGTGCTACCTTGAGTTCCTTACACCAGGTTCCAAAAGTTTGGGCTGTCTGTCCTAAGTATAGAGAATCACAGCCTTTAAAAGTATATAGATGATATCTGGTATAAAGCTTATCAGATTAAAGTAATCTTTCCATTACAGTTTTGATTACTATAAATGATAAATGCTGCTGGCAACTGAAACCGAAACTACCGAAATTTCACTTACTGGTCGCATACAAATTAGTGGGAATACGTGACTAATTTTGAAACTGTGTTAAAGATGGACACAGAGCAGAGACCTTATATCGCGTGTCTTATTCTTTTCTTATTACTTTATCAAAGGTATCAGTTTCTTGCGTTTAGATACGGGATGGGAATATTTAGAAGTTGTGACGTCACGTTTATTTCGCACACTCGTAGTAGTGGCTAAAACATACTAACAATCATCAATATTGTTACGCAGGCAAATAATTCTGAGTGACGATAGGTTGGGTTGTAGCAACATACTTTGCCAACACACACTACTAGCTGAAATATAGGTGTTGTTTGTTTATAACTGTAGTAGTTAACACCCCATATATATTGTTGTAAACAGGCACACGTTATAATCACCTACGCAGCTGCATTATTATTCTCAAAGTTACGTAAATTCTTAGTTAAACACAGACCTTTTATACTGTCAATTACTATATAATAATATTTTTGGCAGCGAAAACAAATAGTTTTTACCAGTCACTCAATTACTCATTAGCAAGCCTGAGTCTCTTATTTTTATTTATTATGTTTCCGTTATAAATAAAAATTATGTTTCCGTCCCCCCCCCCCCCCCCCTCCCATGAACCATAGATCTTGCCGTTGGTGGGGAGGCTTGCGTGCCTCAGCGATACAGATAGCCGTACCGTAGGTGCAACCACAATGGAGGGGTATCTGTTGAGAGGCCAGACAAACCCTTGGTTCCTGAAGAGGGGCAGCAGCCTTTTCAGTAGTTGCAGGAGGCAACAGTCTTGATGATTGACTGATCTGGCCTTGTAACACTAACCAAAACAGCCTCGCTGTGCTGGTACTGCGAACGGTTGACAGCAAGGGGAAACTATAGCAGTAATTTTTACCGAGTGCATGCAGCTTTACTGTATGGTTAAATGATGATGGCTTCCTCTTGGGTAAAATATTCCGGAGGTAAAATAGTGCCCCATTCGGATCTCCGGGCGGGGACTACTCAAGAGGATGTCGTTAGCAGGAGAAAGAAAACTGGCGTTCTACGGATCGGAGTGTGGAAGGTCAGATCCCTAAATCAGGCAGGTAGGTTAGAAAATTAAAAAAGGGAAATGGATAGGTTAAAAGTAGATATAGTGGGAATTAGTGAAGTTCGGTGGTGGGAGGATCAAGACTTTTGGTCAGGGAATACAAGATTATAAATACAAAGTCATATAGGGGTAATGCAGGAGTAGGTTTGATAAAGAATAAAAAAAAAAGGAATGCGGGTAAGCTACAACAAACAGCATAGTGAACGCATTATTGTGGCCAAGATAGACACGAAGCCCACGCCTACTACAGTAGTACAAGATTACATGACAACTAGCTCTGCAGATGACGAAGAAATTGAAGATATGTATGACGAAATGAAGTAAATTATTCAGATGGTGAAGGGAGACGAAAATTTAATAGTCATGGGTGACGGGAATTTGGTAGTAGGAAAAGGGAGAGAAGGAAACGTAGTAGGGGTGAATATGGTTTGGGGCTAAGAAATGAAATAGGAAGCCCCCTGGTAGAATTTTGCACAGAGCACAACTTAATCATAGCTAACACATGGTTCAAGAATCATAAAAGAAGGTTGTATACATGGTGGAAGCCTGGAGATACTGACAGATTTCAGTTGGATTATATAATAGTAAGACAGAGATTTAGGAACCAGGTTTTAAATTGTAAGACATTTCCAGGGGCAGATGTGGACTCTGACCACAATCTATTGGTTATGAATTGTAGATTAAAACTGAAGAAACTGCAAAAAGGTGGGAATTTAAGGAGATGGGACCTGGATAAACTGAAAGAAACCGGAGGTTGTACAGAGTCTCAGGGAGAGCAGAGGGGAAGAAATGGCAGGAATGGTGGCAAGAAATACAGTAGAAGAAGAATGGGTAGCTTTGAGGGATGAAGTAAAAATGGTTCAAATGGCTCTGAGCACTACGGGACTCAACTGCTGTGGTCATCAGTCCCCTAGAACTTAGAACTACTTAAACCTAACTAACCTAAGGACATCACACACATCCATGCCCGAGGCAGGATTCGAACCTGCGACCGTAGCAGCCGCACGGTTCCGGACTGCGCGCCTAGAACCGCGAGACCACCGCGGCCGGCCAGGGATGAAGTAGTGAAGGCAGCAGAGGATCAAGTAGGTAAAAAGACGAGGCTAGTAGGGACACTTGGGTAACAGAAGAAATATTGAGTTGTATTGATGAAAGGAGAAAATATAAAAAGGAGTAAATGAAGCAGGCAAAAAGGAGTACAATCGTTTCAAAAACGAGATCGACAATAAGTGCAACATGGCTAAGCAGGGATGGATAGAGGATAAATGTAAGGATGTAGAGACTTATCTCACTAGGGGTAAGATAGATACTGCCTACAGGAAAATTAAAGAGAACTTTGGAGAAAAGAGAACCACTTGTATGAATATTAAGAGCTCAGATGGAAACCCAGTTCTAAGCAAAGAAGGGAAAGCAGAAAGATGGAAGGAGTATATAGAGGATCTATACAAGGGCGATGTACTTGAGGACAATATTATGGAAATGGTGGAGGATGTAGATGAAGATGAAATGGGAGATACGATAATGCGTAAAGAGTTTGACAGAGCACTGAAAGACCTGAGTCGAAACAAGGCCCCGGGAGTAGACAACGTTCCATTAGAGCTACTGACATCCTTGGGAGAGCCAGGCCTAACAAAAATCTGCCATCTGTTGAGCAAAATGTATTAGGCAGGCGAAATTCCCTCGGACTTCAAGAAGAATATAGTAATTCCAATCCCAAACAAAGCAGGCGTTGACAGATGTGAAAATTGCAGAACCATCAGTTTAATAAGTCACAGCTGCAAAATACTAACGCGAATTCTTTAGAGAATAATGGAAAAACTGGTAGAAGCTGAGCTCGGGGAAGATCAGTTTGGATTCTGTAGAAATGTTTGAACACGTGAGCCAAAACTGACCCTACAAATTATCTTAGAAGAAAGATTAAGAAAAGGCAAACCTACCTTTCTAGCATTTGTAGACTGAGAGAAAGCTTTTGACAATGTTGACTGGAATACTCTCTTTCAAAATATTCGGGGGGGGGGGGGGGGGGGGTGAAAGGCTATTTACAAATTGTACCGAAAGCAGATTGCAGTTATATAGAGTCGAGGGACATGAAAGGGAAGCTGTGGTTGGGAAGGGAGTGAGACAGGGTTGTAGCCTCTCCCCAATGCTATTCAATCTGTATATTGAGCAAGCAGTAAATAAAACTAAATGAAAAGTTGGGAGTAGGTATTATAATCCATGGAGAAGAAATGAAAACTTTGAGGTTTGCCGATGACACTGTAATTCTGTCACAGACAGCAAAGGACTTGGAAGAGCAGTTGAATGGAGTGGACAGTGTCTTGAAAGGAGGTTATAAGATGAACATAAAAAAAAGCATAACGAGGATAATGGAATGTAGTCGAATTAAGTCTGGTGATGCTGAGGGTATTAGATTAGGAAATGAGACACTTAAAGATGTAAAGGAGTTTTGCTATTTGGGGAGCAAAATAACTGATGATGGTCGAAGTAGAGAGGTTATAAAACTAAGACTGGCAATGGAAAGGAAATCGTTTCTGAAGAAGAGAAATTTGTTAACGTCGAATATAGATTTAAGTGTCAGGAAGTCGTTTCTAAAAGTATTTGTATGGAGTGTAGCCATGTATGGAAGTGAAACATGGACGATAAATAGTTTACACAAGAAGATAATAGAAGCTATCGAAATGTGGTGCTACACAAGAATGCTGAAGATTACATGGGTAGATCATATACGTAATGAGGAGGTGTTGAATAGGATTGGGGAGGAGAGAAGTTTGTGGCACAACTTGACTAGAAGAAGGGATCGGTTGGTAGGACATGTTCTGAGGCATCAAGGGATCACCAATTTAGTATTGGAGGGCAGCGTAGAGGGTTGAAATCGTAGAGAGAGACGGAGAGATAAACACATCAAGCAGATTCAGAAGGATGTACACGTGGTCTAGGGGTAGCGTCTTTGATTCATAATCAAAACGTTTTCGATCCCGGGTTCGATCCCCGCCACTGCCTAAATTTTGATAAATAATCAGCATTGGCGGCCGAAGACTTCCGGCATAAGAAGTCAGCCTCATTCTGCCAATGGCCTTGTCAAAGAGGGCGGAGGAGCGGATACAGGTTCAGGGCACTCTCATGTCCAAGGGGTGGGAAATTGCCCCTAAAGGATCAGCAATGATCAACGACATGAGGATGCAGAAGGCAATGGAAACCACTGCATTAAAGACACGCAATGTGTATCCACAGGTCATGTGGCCTGTAATTGAAGAAGTGTCATGATGATCTCTCAATTGGCAAAAGATTCCGGAATAGTCCCCTATTCGGATCTCCGAGAGGGGACTGCCAAGGGGGAGGTTACCATGAGAAAAAGATTGAATAATCAACGAAAGGATAATGTTCTACGAGTCGGGGCGTGGAATGTCAGAAGCTTGAACGTGGTAGGCAAACTAGAAAATCTGAAAACGGAAATGCAAAGGCTCAATCTAGATGTAGTAGGGGTCAGTGAAGTGAAGTGGAAGGAGGTCAGGGATTTCTGGTCAGATGAGTATCGGGTAATATCAACAGCAGCAGAAATGGGTATAACAGGTGTAGGATTCGTTATGAATAGGAAGGTAGGGCAGAGGGTGTGTTACTGTGAACAGTTCAGTGACCGGGTTGTTCTAATCAGAATCGACAGCAGACCAACACCGTCAACGATATTTCAGGTATACATGCCGACGTCGCAAGCTGAAGTTGAACAGATAGAGAAAGTGTATGAGGATAAAGAAAGGGTAATGCAGTATGGAAAGGGGGACGAAAATCTAATAGTCATGGGCGACTGGAATGCAGTTGTAGGGGAAGGAGTAGAAGAAAAGGTTACAGGATAATATGGGCTTGGGACTAGGAAAGAAAGAGGAGAAAGAATAATTGAGTTCTGTAACAAGTTTCAGCTAGTAATAGCGAATACCCTGTTCAAGAATCACAAGAGGAGGAGGTATACTTGGAAAAGGCCGGGAGATACGGGAAGATTTCAATTACATTACATCATGGTCAGACAGAGATTCCGAAATCAGATACTGGATTGTAAGGCGTACCCAGGAGCAGATATAGACTCAGATCGCAATATAGTAGTGATGAAGAATAGGCTGAAGTTCAAGACTTTAGTCAGGAAGAATCAATACGCAAAGAAGTGGGATACGGAAGTACTAAGGAATGACGAGATACGTTTGAAGTTCTCTAACGCTATAGATACAGCAATAAGGAATAGCGCAGTAGGTAGTACAGTTGAAAAGGAATGGACATCTCTTAAAAGGGCCATCACAGAAGTTGGGCAGGAAAACATAGGTGCAAAGAAGGTAGCTGCGAAGAAACCATGGGTAACAGAAGAAATACTTCAGTTCATTGATGAAAGGAGGAAGTACAAACATGTTCAGGAAAAATCAGGAATACAGAAATGCAAGTCGCTGAGGAATGAAATAAATAGGAAGAGCAGGGGAGCTAAGACGAAATGGCTGCAGGAAAAATGTGAAGACATCGAAAAAGACATGATTGTCGGAAGGACAGACTGAGCATACAGGAAAGTCAAAACAACCTTTGGTGACATTAAAAGCAACGGTGGTAACATTAAGAGTGCAACCGGAATTCCACTGTTAAACGCAGAGTAGAGAGCAGATAGGTGGAAAGAATACATTGAAAGCCTCTATGAGGGTGAAGATTTGTCTGATGTGATAGAAGAAGAAACAGGAGTCGATTTAGAAGAGATAGGGGATCCAGTATTAGAATCGGAATTTAAAAGAGCTTTGGAGGACTCACGGTCAAATAAGGCAGAAGGAATGGATAACATTCCATCAGAATTTCTAAAATCATTGGGGAAGTGGCAACAAAACGACTATTGACGTTGGTGTGTAGAATATATGAGTCTGGCGATGTACCATCTGACTTTCGGAAAAGCATCATCCACACAATTCCAATGACAGCAAGAGCTGACAAGTGCGAGAATTATCGCACAATCAGCTTGACAGCTGATGCATCGAAGCTGCTTACAAGAATAATATACAGAAGAATGGAAAAGAAAATTGAGAATACGCTAAGTGACGATCAGTTTGGCTTTAGGAAAAGTAAAGGGACGAGAAAGGCAATTCTGACGTTACGGCTAATAATGGAAGCAAGGCTAAAGAAAAATCAAGAAACTTTCATAGGATTTGTCGACCTAGAAAAAGCGTTCGACAATATAAAATGCGACAAGCTGTTCGAGATTCTGAAAAAAGTATGGGTAAGTTGTAGGGAGAGACGGCTCATACACAATATGTACAACAACCAAGAGGGAATAATAAGAGTGGACGATCAAGAACGAAGTGCTCGTATTAAGAAGGGTGTAAGACAAGGCTGTAGCCTTTCGCCCCTACTCTTCAATCTGTACATCGAGGAAGCAATGATGGAAATAAAAGAAAGGTTCAGGAGTGGAATAAAAATACAAGGTCAAAGGATATCAAAGATACGATTCGCTGATGACATTGCTATCCTGAGTGATAGTGAAGAAGAATTAAATGATCTGCTGAACGGAATGAACAGTCTAATGAGTTCACAGTATGGTTTGAGAGTAAATCGGAGAAAGACGAAGGTGATGAGAAGTAGCAGAAATGAGAACAGCGAGAAACTTAACATCAGGATTAATGGTCACGAAGTCAATGAAGTTAAGGAATTCTGCTACCTAGGCAGTAAAATAACCAATGACGGACGGAGCAAGGAGGACATCAAAAGCAGACTCGCTATGGCAAAAAAAGGCATGTCTGTCCAAGAGAAGTCTGCTAATATCAAATACCGGCCTTAATTTGAGGAAGAAATTTCTGAGGATGTACGTCTGGAGTACAGTATTGTATGGTAGTGAAACATGAACTGTTGGAAAACCGGAACAGAAAAGAATCGAAGCATTTGAGATGTGGTGCTATAGACGAATGTTGAAAATTAGGTGGACTGATAAGGTAAGGAATGAGGAGGTCCTACGCAGAATCGGAGAGGAAAGGAATATGTGGAAAACACTGATTAGGAGAAGAGACAGGATGATAGGACATCAGCTAAGACATGAGGGAATGACTTCCATGGTACTAGAGGGAGCTGTAGAGGGCAAAAACTGTAGAGGAAGACAGAGATTGGAATACGTCAAGCAAATAATTGAGGACGTAGGTTGCAAGCGCTACTCTGAGATGAAGAGGGTAGCACAGGAAAGGAATTCGTGGCCGGCCGCATCAAACCAGTCAGTAACTGATGACAAAAAAAAAAGTTTCAGAATGTACTGGGAGGTGAAGAAGCTTGCACAGGATAGAGTAGCATGGAGAGCTCCATCAAACCAGTCGCAGGACTGAAGACCACAACAACAACTACATGTTTCCGTTCGTCGTATATATTTAACGAAAACTTTTCTGCAAAAATGTTTTCTTTTCCTGATAGAAAAAATATTTAAAGTATTTTTTGTGTTATATTCTGGGTGAAGCCCGATAATCATGTGATTAATTACATTTTACGCAATGAGTGCCAATGCGCCATTACGACAAAAGAATGGCCAGATTGTCAATAATGAAAGTCGAATTTTAGCGATATTTGTTTCCCCTTAATTATATTGGTATGGTGAGAGAGGTATGAAATGAGATGAAGAGAACAGATGCTTTTTATATGTGTATTCTGGAAACTACGTGCAATTAACCAAATCGTGCGTTCGGAAGGAACATCATACAAAAGCGTCTAAGAGGTTCGAGAGCTGACAGCAGATCATCGTTTCATTAATCCAAGTCCTTCGTTATACAGAAATTCCATGACATGACATACTCACAGTCTTTGTTATTCTTAGTATTTTCACACAGAAATATATGTACTACTAATATTTTTATGTTCGAAACACGTAAATGTGGAGACTTCTCTCGTTCAAAAATAATATTCCCTCATCGATAGCACATTTGCATACGCGAAAACGCATAGTTTTATTCGTTATTGACGCAGTTCATAAGTCATTATCTAACGTTTTACTATGGTTTTTAGAAGGCTTTGCAGGAGGTGATACAACTTCCCAAAGTTTATGCAGGCACAATACGTTATTATTCATAATTCACACTGTGGCTGAAATCCATTCGGAATCATTATGCGAATATTATTTCGTTACATTTTGTCACATATTACACTGTGACCAATACAGTTATCTTGTCGCTTACTATATTGTGACAGAAGTACCTTGTCACTTGCTATACTGTGAGCAATACATTTACACCGGAATTAAGTTAACAAGATGCCAGGGACTACAGCATTTTGCTTCTCCATTCGGTGGAGGCGCTAGGAAACGCCTTGCGTATAGCCCAGGTGGAAGCCTTCGGACGAATTACATCTGTCTTTCGCAACATGATAGTTAAAATCACTCTTACACAAGATAATACATTAATTTCGAAAACTCTAGTAACACACAGTTGAATTTTCATGAAGGATTCATTAAATCGGTGAACTTGTTCAGTGCCCCTTGCACAGTACGTAACACATGTGCACAATAACGAATAATTAGTCTCATTAACGAGTCATAAAATGTTTTATTGTTATTTGCACAATAGCGAGATACACAGATCACTTAAATTGTAAGGTACAACCAAAGTTTCATTAATGAGTCATAAATTTATTAAAATGTTCAGTGCTCACCTTCACAATATAGTTCGTTTTAAAATATTTATCGTTATTACGTTTTTGATGTGACAGTAATGTTCAAGTCTTTACACAACTTCGTTGTTCTAAGTTGGTGACATGCAATAAGTTTTCAAATCTTGAGGCCGGCGTGTGTCGTCGGCATCTGGCGTAGATGACCTGGAAGAAATTGTCTATCCCCGCTGTCCGCCTAGACAGCGAACGCGCAATGGGCAGCCGTTGGCGGTGACTGTGAAGTAAGGAACACAGCGTCCGGACCATCTGCTGAAGCACATCACAGCTTCCTGCTGACCTTGGCAGCAGCTCATCCGGAAATTTCCATAGCGGCATCAGAATTTCTTTATGACATAATATCCGGTGTATCACACAGATTAGTACACTGTAAGTGCCACACAATAATATCTATCACATCTTCGCAATTGTTTGTGAAGTTTTTACGCCCTCTGTGAAGGTTCTTTGTAGATATGTCGCACCATTGTTATCCAGTTCGTGGAATTCGCCCACATATTTCAAATTAGTTATTGTTCTGATCGCAGTGAACATGATTTTCACTGTTTTCACTGTCTCAATGAAAATTATTCACGTTATCACTGCACAGTGAAGGCTGCAAATATCTGCATTGCCTATCTACCGAAGAAATGTTTATATTTCTCTCACATGTTTTCATAATTTATTTTCAGCAACGCCAGACGCCGCTATCCAGAGCTAACAAGAAGCACTGTTGCATTGTCGCTGGAATAGTCTGTCCCGTATGTCTCGACACATTCGTTGCGATTAACTTCTTAATGCATCGCACTCAACGGGAAATCCCACAGCCAGTTATGAGTAAGCAATGTAGGTTATTTATATCTCGGACGTTCACTTTTACCTAGTTCATTAATGACATCTTTTTACACACCGTTTGCGATTACGTGATGTACGTGTATTAGTCATATTTTCATTATTTTCGGATGTTATAATCATACAGACGTGTATATAACCTTTTCTGGATACATAATGTGCTCACGCAAGCTTCCATATGTATCTCTCCACTCCATGTTTTAAGATCAAACCTTCAGGATTGTGCCACTCAAGGCGCTGAGGTCCCTTTTACAAAGTAATACCCAGTGTATCATTTGTCTTGTTCAAGAGAAACGTTAAATGTGTATAGGACACTAGTGCTTGTTCCTATTTAGAATTGCAAGCTACTGGTGTCTAATTGCGCAAAATGTTGTTGTCAGGACAACGTCAGAATACGAAAATTAATCGGCAAAACTGTCATTAGATCCGGCAAGGAAAATTTCATCTCAAAGCAGATCTAACTCTGATAACCTTTTAAAGTTTGTCAAGGAACACAAGGACATATAAGTAAATAATTAATGATTGTTTAATTGCGAGTGCAAAATGAAACTTATCATAACATTCTTATATTCTACGTTTATAAAACGTAAAAAGGAGATTATTGTTCTCATTGAAACTTTTAAAGAAAATAATCTGAATTGTTGTTGTGTGGTCTTCAGTCCTGAGACTGGTTTGATGCAGCTCTCTTTGCTACTCTATCCTGTGCAAGTTTCTTCATTTCCCAGTACCTACTGCAGCCTACATCCTTCTGAATCAGCTTAGTGTATTCATCTCTTGGTCTCCCTCTACGATTTATACCCTCCACGCTGCCCTCCAGTACCAATTTGGTGATCCCTTGATGACTCAGAACATGTCCTACCAACCGATCCCTGCTTCTAGTCAAGTTCTGCCACAAACTCCTCTTTTCCCCAATTCTGTTCAACACCTCCTCTTTAGTTATGTGATCTACCCATCTAACCTTCAGCATTCTTCTGTAGCACCACATTTCGTAGCTCCTATTCTCTTCTTGTCTAAACTATTTATTGTCCATGTTCCACTTCCAGACATGGCTACACTCCATACAAATACTTTCAGAAACGACTTCCTGACACTTAAATCACTACTTGGAGTTAACAAATTTCTCTTCTTCAGAAACGCTTTCCTTGCCGTTGCCAGTCTACGTTCTATATCCTCTCTACTTCGACCATCATCAGTTACTTTGCTTCCCAAATAGCAAAACTCCTTTACTACTTTAAGTGTCTCATATCCTAATCTAATTCCCTCAGCATCACACGATTTAATTCGACTACATTCCATTATCCACGCTTTGCTTTTGTTGATGTTCATCTTATACCCTCCTTTCAAGACACTGTCCATTCCGTTCAACTGCTCTTCCAAGTCCTTTGCTGTCTCTGACAGAATTACAATGTCATCGGCAAACCTCAAAGTGATCATTTCTTCTCCATGGATTATAATACCTACTCCGAACTTTTCATTTTGTTTTCTTTACTGCTTGCTCAATATACAGATTGAATAGCATTGGGGAGAGGCTACAACCCTGTCTCACTCCCTTCCCAACCAATGCTTCCTTTCATGTTCAAAATGGTTCAAATGGCTCTGAGCACTATGGGACTCACATCTGTGGTCATCAGTCCCCTAGAACTTAGAACTACTTAAACCTAACTAACCTAAGGACATCACACATCCATGCCCGAGGCAGGATTCGAACATGCGACCGTAGCAGCCAAGTGCGGTTCCGGACTGCGCGCCTAGAACCGCTAGACCACCGCGGCCGGCTCCTTTCATGTCCCTCGACTCTTATAACTGCCATCTGCTTTCTGTACATATTGTAAACAGCCTTTCGCTCCCTGTATTTTTTGAAAGAGAGTATTCCAGTCAACATTGTCAAAAGCTTTCTCTAAGTATACAAATGCTAGAAACGTACGTTTGCCTTTTCTTAATCTTTCTTCTAAGATAATTTGTAGGGTCAGTTTTGCCTCACGTATTCCAACATTTCTATAGAATCCACACTGATCTTCCACGAGGTCAGCTTCTACCAGTTTTTCCATTATTCTGTAAAGAATTCGCGTTAGTATTTTGCAGCTGTGACTTATTAAACTGATAGTTCTGTAATTTTCACATCTGTCATCACCTGCTTTCTTTGGAATTGGAATTACTATATTCTTCTTGAAGCCTGAGTGAATTTCACCTGTCTCATACATCTTGCTCACCAGATGGTAGAGTTTGGTTAGGCCTGGCTCTCCCAAGGCTGTCAGTAGTTCTAATGGAATGTTGTCTAAACCCGGGGCCTTGTTTCGACTCAGGTCTTTCAGTGCTCTGTCAAACTCTTTACACAGTATCATATCCCCCATTTCATCTTCATCTACATCCATTTCCGTAATATTGTCCTCAAGTACATCGCCCTTGTATAGACCCTCTTTATACTCCTTCCATCTTTCTGCTTTCCCTTCTTTGCTTAGAACTGGGTTACCGTCTGAGCTCTTAATATTCATACAAATGGTTCTCTTTTCTCCAAAGGCCTCTTTAATTTTCCTATAGGCAGTATCTATCTTACCCCTAGTGAGATAAGCCTCTACATCCTTACATTTATCCTCTAGCCATCCCTGCTTAGATATTTTGCACTTATTGTCGATCTTGTTTTTGAAACGATTTTACTCCTTTTAGCCTGCTTCATTTACTGCTTTTTTATATTTTCTCCTTTCATCAATTAAACTCAATATTTCGTCTGTTACCCAAGGGTCTCTGCTATCCCTCGTCTTTTTCCCTACTTGAACCTCTGCTGCCTTCACTACTTCATCCCTCAAAGCTACCCATTCTTCTTCTACTGTATTTCTTTCCCCCATTCCTGCCATTTGTTCCCCTCTGCTCTCTCTGAAACTCTGTACAACCTCTGGTTTCTTTAAGTTTATCCAGGTCCCATCTCCTTAAATTCCCACCTTTTTGCAGTTTCTTCAGTTTAAATCTACAGTTCATAACCAATAGATTGTGATCAGAGTCGACAACTGCCCCTGGAAATGTCTTACAATTTAAAACCTGGTTCCTAAATCTCTGTCTTACCATTATATAATCTATCGGAAATCTGTCAGTATCTCCAGGTTTCTTCCATGTATACAACCTTCTTTTATCATTCTTAAACCAAGTGTTAGCTATGATTAAGTTGTGCTCTGTGCAGAATTCTACCAGGCGGCTTCCTCTTTCATTTCTTAGCCCCAATTCATATTCACCCCTACTACGTTTCCTTCTCTCCCTTTTCCTACTACCGAATTCCAGTCTCCCATGACTATTAAATTTTCGTCTCCCTTCACTATCTGAATAATTTATTTCATTTTTTCATACATTTCTTCAATTTCTTCGTCATCTGCAGAGCTAGTTGTCTTGTAAACTATAACTACTGTAGTAGTCGTGGGCTTCGTGTCTATCTTGGCCACAACAATGCGTTCACTATGCTGTTTGTAGTAGCTTACCCGCACTTCTATTTTCTTATTCATTATCAAACCTACTCCTGCATTACCCCTACTTGATTTTGTATTTATAACCCAGTATTCACCTGACCAAATGTCTTGTTCCTCATGCCACCGAACTTCACTAATTCCCACTATATCTAACTTTAACCTATCCATTTCGCTTTTGAAATTTTCTAACCTACCTGCCCGAATAAGGGATCTGACATTCCACACTCTGATCCTCCGTAGAACGCCAGTTTTCTTTGTCTTGATAACGACGTCCTCTTGAGTAGTCCTCTCCCGGAGATCCTCCGGAATATTTTACCCAAGAGGACGCCATCTTCGTTTAATCATACAGTAAAGCTGCATGCCCTAGGGAAAAGTAATGCCTGTAGTTTCCCCTTGCTTTCAGCTGTTTGCAATACCACAATTGCTAGGCCGTTTCAGTTAGTGTTACATGGCCAGATCAATCATCCAGACTGTTGCCCCTGCAACTACTGAAAAGGCTGCTGCCCCTCTTCAGGAACCACACGTTTGTCTGGCATCTCAACAGATACCCCTCCGTTGTAGTTGCACCTACTGTACGGTTATCTGTATCGCTGAGGCACGCAAGCCCCCCCACCAACAGCGAGGTCCATCGTTCATAGTTCATCTGAATTAAAAGATAGATTAACCATTAGCAGTTCTCATTTCAAATAAACGGCGTTTAATGATTTTAAATCCCTGTTCAGATCCTTATGCAAGAAACACAATTACAATTGTGTGAATAACTTTTTCAAATCAATTCTTAAATGCAACAGACGTTATTTGTTAGACTGTTTACTGCTTTAGTGACCCCTGGGCATCCTATTATCAAATATATTTAATTTGTTACATAATCTAAAAATCAACCAATTACTACTTACACACTAGAAATATTTATAAGATGAACTACAATACATATACCGCCATCTGCCTTTACTACAGCTAATAGTGGTCTGCTATACGGAGAATAGGGACACGGCCTTACCACAGTGGTAACACCGTTTCCCGTCAGATCACCGAAGTTAAGCTCTGTCGGGTTTGGTTAGCACATGTATGGGTGATCGTCCTGTCTGCCGAGCGCTGTTGGCAATCGGAGTACACTCAGCTCTTGTGAGGCAAATTGATAAGCTGTTTGATCCAGTAGCAGCGGCCTACGTCACGAAAACTGACAACGGCTGGAAGAACGGTATGCTGACTACACGTTCCTCCACATCCACATCTACTGACGCGTATAGGCTGAGGATGACACGGCGGTCGGTCGGTACCAGTCGGTCTTGCGAGACCAGTTTGGACGACAGTTCATACGGAGAATCGGAAGGCTCTATAATATTCCATTCTAACATTTTTCTGATTTCTCTGGTTACAGCTTTATTTTTTTCTTTTTGTCCAAGGGACGGAATAAGATGCGCTGCAATATGTTTCATGTGGATACATCTCCATGTTGTAAACATAACCTTTTGTGGTTCCTGGCTTCTCAGAAAAGAATTCTGTATAATTTCTTAGGAAACCCATTAATTGTCTGCTGCTGATATCTAAGCACTTTGACTTGGTAACCTTCTGGTGAATCACGTCTTTAGTGGCATTTATCTCACTGCTTTGACTATATCGTGAGCTACAATATCCCTGAGTGGGTAAATTACTGTTTGTGTATAACAGCCGACGTCGATTATAGTTAATACAGATACTCCTGTAATACTGGAAATGTACCTCTTCTGTAGCGATCAATTCCAGTGTCATTCTTTACCTTAAATTATCCACGGTACATGTACTAGAGGAGAGGTCGATCGTTGCATTACTCTCCCAATAAAATCCCAACCCAGCACACAGGCCACTGATAATATTTTATCACCAACAACGTGCACTTAAAGTCTCCATTTGCCATCATTAAACGTTCGACCAGCACCTGAGCTTTATCTGTGATTTGGTGTTAATCGCATTAACTACCCTAAAATCTTGTACTGGAAAAACCAGTCTCTGGTGCACCTGACGGAACTCTTTATATAAAAGGAAACTCATCACACTTGCCGTTGCTGCTTTGTCTAAATTCACAGTAATAACTATACTGTCTATCTCAGCGTGCACTGCATCTTGCACCACGGATTTATCCGTCATACTACAGACTTTCGGCTCAGCGCATGATACACTGAGCATATTCTGCCCGTCGTTACATCGCAACATAATTATATCGTTCATGGAGATGCCTTCACTTGTCTGTATGACAACTACCGTAAAGCACGTGTAGATGGGCCGGTTTGGCTGTCACCTACCGCTTCCACGTTTCTTATTCTTTGGTCAAGATGCTATTTCGTCATGTCACCGTCTTGTCTCTGCACGTTACTGTGCTAAGGATTATTCTGGTACTGATTGGAACCAATAGGTAGCCCTCACATCGCATTAGGTTAATCGGACTGTAGCTTTGGCCGCCTATCGGAATTGTATATATTTGTTTTTGACCGCTGGAAGTTAGGATTATTGTTCCCTATGCCGTTTCCGTGTCTCCTCCTGTTACAACATATACATCTACATCATACTTCGCAAGTCACCTAATGGTGTTTGGGGGAGGGTACTTTCGGTACCACTATCTGAACCCTCCACCACGTTCCACTCGTGAATAATGCGTGATGATAATGATTGTCGGTAAGCCTCCGTATTGGCTCTAATCTTCTCGAATTTTCTCCTCGTGGTCAATACAGGACATGTATGTGGGTGGAAGTAATATGCCGTCCGACTCATCCTGAAAAGTGCTGTCCAGAAATGTCAACAGCAGATCTCTCAGTGACGCACAACGCCTCTCTTGTAACGTCTGCCAGTAGAGTTTGTTCAGCATCTCCATTACGCTCCCTCGCCAACTAAAAGATCCAGTGACGAAACACACCGCTCTTCGTGAGATTTTCTCTATCTCCCCTACAGTCCTGCCTTACAGGGATAACAGATAGGTTAACAATACTCAAGAACAAGCGCGTTATAAGCCACTTCTTTCGTGGATGAGTTAGATTTCCTTAAGATTCTCCCAATAACTCTGAGTCTCGTATCTGCTATTCCCACTATCTGTTTTATGTGGCCATTCCACTTAAGATTGCTCTGTATGGTTACGCCTAGGTATTTTACGGCAGACGCTGTCTCCACCTGTTTATCATCAGTAGTGTGACTGTACAGTAGTGGTTTTCTTTTCCTATGTATGCGCAATATGTTACAGTCAACTGCCAGAGCCTGCAACATTCATCAGTTCTCTGGAGGTCGTTCTGCAAATTCTTACTATCTTCTGGCATTGCTACTTAGGTATAGGCAACCGCAATAGCCTTAAGGAGCATCCGAAGCCCTCTACTAGATCATTAATATATATTGAAACAGCAACGGTCCTATCACACTTCCCTGTGGTACTCCGGATATTACCTTTACCTCTGTCGATTTTGTTGCGTTAAGAGTGATGTGTTTTCTACCTGCAATAAAGTCTTGAATCCAATCGCAAGTCTGCTCCGATACACCGTAAGCTCGTATTTTTTTTCATTAAACGGCACTGCGGGACGGTGTCAAATGCCTTTCTGAAATCAGGGAACACGGCATCAGCCTGAACACCGTTGACCACTGCGCTGTGGATCTCATAGAGGACCGGTTTCGCAGGATCTCTGTAGCGAAATTCATGTTGATTTTTATAGAGAAGATGTTCATTTCCCAAAAACATAATTCTTGAGCATAAAACATGTTCCATAATTCTACAACAGATTGATGTCAACGGTATACGTCTATAATTGTGTGGATCTGTCTTACGACCTTTCCCTAACACGGGAATGAACTGTGCTTTCTTCCAGTCGTTAGGTAGCTTTCGTTGCTCAAGCGATGTACGATAAATTACTGCTAGAAGGGGAGCAAGCCCTTTCGCATAATCTTTATAGAATCTTGTAGGTATCTCATCTGATCCTGACGCCTTCCACTACTAAGCGATTGTAGCTGCATTTCAAATCCGTGATCGGTTGTCTCAATAACCGACATTTTGATGTTCGGACGACGACTGAAAAGAGGGACAGTGTTACGATCTTCCGCGGTGAAACAACTGCCGATGACCGAATTCAGTATTTTGACTTTCTTTGTGTTATCTTCCGTTTCGGGCGCCGGTGTGGTGGTTGAAAGATTGAGTAGATGATTTTGACCCACTTACTGATTTTAAATATGACCAAAACCTCTTACGGATTTTATTCGGGTCGGTTGACATCTTACGTTCAAAATCATTGAACGCTTTTCTCATTACTCTCCTTACCTTCATTTTCGCTTTGATCAGCTTTTGTTTCTCAGCTAGGTTTTTACTTCTCTTGAATTTGAGATGGAGTGCTCTTTATTTAAGTAGCGCTTTTCTAACGCAGCTATTAAATAATGATCGATCTTTCACATTCCTTAAAATCTTATTCGGAACATACTTGTATGGGGCATATTGGACGATTGCTTTGAATTTTTTCCATTTATTCTCCACATCTTCGTCCTCATTGTAGTGGCGTGGCAAGACAGCCAAGCCACTCGGAGGTAGCCGAAAGGCACGCGTTAAGCTCACACAGATTGGCGTGAGGTCTGGAACAAGGTAAGGTAATTATCCTATAAAGAAAAGAACTTAGTTCTTGGAATACTTAACTTTAATCCACAATTGGAGAACATCGCTCTTGTTTAGACATTATTACACTGAATATAAACTGGTACTGGCGCCTTGCTAGGTCGTAGCAAATGACGTAGCTGAAGGCTAAGCTAACTATCGTCTCGGCAAATGAGAGCGTATTTGTCAGTGAACCATTGCTATTAACGTCGGTTGTACAACTGGTGCGAGTGCTAGGACGTCTCTCTAGACCTGCCGTGTGGTGGCGCTCGGTCTGCAATCACTGACAGTGGCGACACGCGGGTCCGACGTATACTACAGGACCGCGGCCGATTTGAAGGCTACCACCTAGCAAGTGTGGTGTCTGGCGGTGACACCACATTCCTCCCCTGCAAATCGGCGTACGGTTGTGTTATAAGGCTTCCGCCCGCCGTGGGGAGGACCCCATGTTGACGTATGCGACGAGGTGGGGTGTCTAACAACAGGCGAGGCTGTGCCACCCGCACCCGGCCATTCGGTCCGAGGGGAGCTAGGAAACGAACGAAAACCTAGTCCAGGGTGCACGCCAACATGCGGTGTTAGCGCCCGTAAAGAGACATGAGAGGTAGAAGATTTGACCTCCATCGGGGCGGTGCAGCTGACGGGCGAAGACGACATCTGGTCCGGAGCGGGCAAGAGTTCCATGTCGGAGGACAGCTGGTCACGGGAAGCGATCGGCGGCGCGGGACCCAGGGAGTCGCTTGGCGGTTGCAGCGAAGCGTTCATTGCGGGCGTCGCAGGCGGGAGAACAGGCGGCGGCGGCGGCGGCGGCGGCGGCGGCGCGTCGCCATGGGGCAAAATGGAAGGCAGCGTCGGTAACACCTGGGGATGAGTCGAGCCAGTAGATGGGTCCCCAGGGCGCTGATAGGACGGCACCGTCGCTGAAAGCAGACGGGGAGCGGCAGAACCCGTGCGACGACAGAGGCGCAGCTGATTGAGATGCCGACGCACCTCGCCAGAGGCCCCCAAAACCAAATACATAGCGCGGCCGAGGCAGCGAAGACTGCGCCCTTCGAGCCGACGCCGTGAACCGCGATAGTATACAACGTCGCCTGGAGCAAAAACCGGTGGCTGCCGCTGCACAGGAACCTGATGCGGCGGATGTAGCAAAGACATCAAGGTTCGATGAGGACGACCGTGGAGCAACTCAGCCGGCGAGCGACCATCTCGGGGCTGAGAGCGATACGAAGACAAGAAGAGCAATAACGCGTCCTCCCGAGAATGCGATTCTTTCAACTTCAATATCTGTGACTTGAAAGTCCAGACCAATCGTTCAGTGGCACCGTTTGACTGAGGCGAAAACGGCGCGGATGTCAGATGTTGAATACCATTGGCCTTGCAGAATGATTTAAATTCTGCGGACATGAATTGTGGGCCATTGTCGGAAACAATAGCCTGTGGAAGACCTTCAATGCAAAAGATAGCAGATAACGCTTGGATGGTGGCAGATGACGTCGTGGAAGACATCCGGACAACAAAAGGAAAATTACTGAGTGAATCTACCACAACCAACCATCGAGCATTCCAGAATGGACCAGCAAAATCGATGTGTAAGCGTTGCCAAGGGGAAGTGGCTTTCGGCCATGCAAAGAATTCCCGCGGTGGTGCGGATTGTTGTTCGGCACACGCCATGCAAGAAGAGCACATTTTCGTAATCGCAGCATCTATTCGGAACCAAGTACAGTGCTGACGAGCAAGTTGTTTCGTTCGCACTATACCCCAATGTCCGTAGTGGAGAAGCCGTAAGACAGAGGACTGTAATGAACGTGGGATCACGACCCTGGACTGATCATAATCAGAACGCAACAGCAAAACACCACGTCGAACAAAAAGTCTCTCCTTGTGAGCAAAAAATCGGCGAACCAACGGATCCTCGATCCGTGACTTTGACAAAGTCCATTGCGTAGCAACAAAACGCAAAACGGTAGCAAGGACAGGGTCAGTAGCTGTGGCTGTAGCTACACGACGAAATTCAATCGGAAACGATTCGACTACTTCATCGGTTTCCGCATCAATGAACAGGCAAGCAAGTTCGGAAGAATCGAATGCTCTTTCCGCAGCCACAGGCATACGGGACAACGCATCGGCGTTTCCGTGCTTAGCAGTGGACCGATACAAGATATCGTAGCGGTACTGCGAGAGGAAAATAGACCAGCGAATGAATTTCTGCGCTATACGAGGAGGTACAGGCTTGTTCGGATGAAAAAGCGATGTCAAAGGTTTGTGGTCTGTGATGATGGTAAAGTGACGACCATACAAGAAATGGTGAAACTTTGTAACACCAAATACGAGAGCCAAGGCTTCTTTCTCAATCTGTGAATAATTTCTTTGCGCAGACGAGAGCAATTTGGACGCAAAGGCAATAGGGCGATCATGCGATCCATCTTTGTGCGCAAGCACAGCACCTATCCCGAAATCCGATGCATCTACCATCAACCAAAGGTGTTTCTCGGGATCGAATAGCGCACGGCAAGTATTTGAAAGCAACGCCGATTTCAACTGGCGAAAGGCGCGTTCGCATTCCGTCGTCCGGACGAACGGAACACCTTTACGGCGTAAGCGATGAAGCGGAGCTGAAATGGAAGAGACGTGGCGCATATACCTGTTATAATAATGTATTTTTACCCAGCACACTCTGTAGCTGCTTCAAATTCTGCGGCGAAGGCAAGTCTTATATGGCACGGAGGTGCACGGGGCTGGGATGTATGCCTTGGACATTGAGTACATTGCCCAGATGTGGTAAGTCCCGAGCAAAAAACACACATTGGTCCTTCCGCAAGCGAAGACCATTTTTTCGCAAGACCTGAAATAATGTTCTGAGATTGGCTAAATGTTCTTCTTCCGTCTTTCCGGAGATCACAATATCGTCCAGATAGTTCGCTGCAGTAGGGTCTGACGCACAAACAGGTTGTAGATATTGCTGAAACAATTAGGGGTGGATGCACACCCGAATGGTAGTCTTTTGGATAGATACAAACCAAGATGCGTGTTAACCACCAAAACGCGCTGGGATTCGTCGTCCACCGGTATTTGCAAGTACGCATCTGCTAGGTCCAACTTCGAAAAATATTTACCTGAGCACAGTTTGTCAAAAAGATCTTCCGGACGGGGTAAAGGAAAAGTTGCAATCACTAGTTGTGGATTCACCGTTGCCTTGAAGTCCACACAAAGTCTCAATTTTCCGGAAGGTTTTGGCAAAATTACTAGGGGTGAGGCAGAGAGAGAAGCCTGCACACGTTCAATTACACCTTGTGATTCCAAATCGTGTAATGTTCTTGCGACCTCATCACGCAATGCATGGGGAACATTGCGCGCTCTGAAAAATTTCGATTGCGCGTTTACTTTCAGCTCCAAATGTGCTTCAAAGTTCTTAGCGCAACCGAGGCCCGGTGCAAAAATGTCTGCAAATTCTTCACATAGACGAGATACACTGGCTGAAGGTACAGTCTGGTTCACTGAGAGGACCTGATTTACTATATAGAAGTTAAACAACTGAAATAAATCTAAACCAAACAAGTTCACTGCAGAAGAAGAACGAAGAACGTAGAATGACAAGTTTTGTTTGACCCTTGTATGTTGCAAGAAGGCTGCACTGTCCTAACACAGGGATATTCTGACCAGAATAGCCAGTTAACTTAACATTTGCGTCACGCAACGGAGGTGTGCCCAGTTGTTTGTACGTGTCTTTATTGATCAATGAAACTGCAGCTCCGGTATCGAGCAGGAATGGTATCACGTTGCCATTAATGTCCAAGTCTACAAAAAAATTTATTGTCCTGCTGACGACAAGAGCTATTGTCTCGTGCAACGGGAACTGACACTCGTACAAAATCACTTGCGACTTGACGTGATTTCCGTCGACGTCGACGCACACTATTTGTGGGACGATCACAGTCACTGTTAGAGAGAGTGGCACTGGGTGGAGTGGAATTAACGACACGAATTGCCATGGGCGAAGGTTCACGAGCCTCAGTATTCTGGGTTCGATTTCGATTCCAGCGCGAAGCAAAGGGCCTGGAATGGTTGTGTGTGTCCGAGCTGAGCTTTTTCTGGCCAACACTTTGAACATGTCCTTTTCTATTACAGAAAAAGCAAATTGCTTGGCGTGACGGGCAATTCTCACGCGAATGTGTAGTAGCACACCGTGGGCATGATTTTAGCACTGCATTCGCGTGCTTGCACGGCACACTTAGCGGAGAGCTTGGCGGCAGCTGCGCGGACGGGCGCGAGGGCTGTTTATTGTTCCCTGCAGCTTGCGTGGCGGGCTGGTTAATGTGACACACAGCTTGCGAAGTTGCAAATGATTCCTGAGCAAAGTCAAGTGTGTTTTGCCTATCCAATATGTCTATCACTTGTTGAAGGGAGGGATTGACTAGTTTCAAAATCTGTTCCCTTATACGGACATCAGAAACGTTCTGTGCAATTGCATCACGTACCATAGTATCTGAATAAGGGAGTCCACATTCACACTCAAAGGCACAATCCCTAGTAAGGCCTTGCAAAGTTGCAACCCACTCCCGATTAGTTTGACCGGCCGTACGTTTGGTACGAAAGAACGTATACCATTTGGCAACTACATTGACTGATTCTTTGAAATATGCATCTAATGCAGACAAAATTTCGTCGTAGGACAGAGTTGCTACGTCGCGTCAGGGAAATAATTTCACTATCACTCGGTACGTGTGCACCCCGACGGATGCTAGCAAAAAAGGCTGCCGCTCGTTACCTTGAATTCCGTATGCGGCGAAATGGAAACCAAATTGGCGTGATCACTCCGTCCAGCTTTCCAGTGCCGCATCAAAAGGACGAAAAGGTGGTGCAACTGTGTGTTGTGGCTGCGGTAGCGGTGGAGCGGCGGCTGCCGCATCGTTTTGCATTGCACATTGACCCTGGACGAGCTGTCCAAGGGCATCCTATAAGGCCTGCTTCTGCTGATTCTGCAAGCGATAAAAGTCGGACAGTACATCTGGAGATTGTGGTGAAGCCATGACACAAGTAAATTAAGGCAAGATCAATTGGTACAAACGCGATTTAGCTCGTCGCTAACTGTAGTGGCGTGGCAAGACAGCCAAGCCACTCGGAGGTAGCCGAAAGGCACGCGTTAAGCTCACGCAGATTGGCGTGAGGTCTGGAACAAGGTAAAGTAATTATCCTATAAAGAAAAGAACGTAGTTCTTGGAATACTTAACTTTAATCCACAATTGGAGAACATCGCTCTTGATTAGACTTTATTACACTGAATAGAAACTGGTACTGGCGCCTTGCTAGGTCGTAGCAAATGACGTAGCTAAAGGCTAAGCTAACTATCGTCTCGGCAAATGAGAGCGTATTTGTCAGTGAACCATTGCTATTAACGTCGGCTGTACAACTGGGGCGAGTGGTAGGACGTCTCTATAGACCTGCTGTGTGGTGGCGCTCGGTCTGCAATCACTGACAGTGGCGACACGCGGGTACGACGTATACTACCGGACCGCGGCCGATTTGAAGGCTACCACCTAGCAAGTGTGGTGTCTGGCGGTGACACCACACTCATCACCGAATATTTGACCCTGACTGCTGAGATATTGTGAAATTTTGTATTCTGTCACCCTTTCTGAGCAAGCATTTCTTCATACCATGCAACCTTGTTGACTGTTGACATATCAGTTCACATTTTAATTCTCATACGTAACATTATATTATAGTTGCCTGTAACGACCGTTGCCATTGTTATTATTGTTGTTATGGTAATGGCTCCTCTTTCGATTTCCGTTACCATTACCATTGTTTTCGGTGTTTCACCCCCCCCCCCCCCACCCCCGCCCCGTACGGTGGAGAGTTACTATCGTTATTTGTGTTATACTTCTTTCGATCTACCTGTATAAGATGGTGGAGATCAACGGTTGTCATAAATTTTTCTAATTCGTCCTCAAAGACGTATACTAGCTGTTTCCTCACCGGAATAGGTAGTTTCGATCTAAGAATACGTAATACTTTCTTCGTGGTAATTCTATCATCCCCCCCCCCCCTCCCAAAAAAATGGCTCTGAGCATGGGACATGACATCAGAGGTCATAAGTCCCCTAGAACTTAGAATTAATTAGACCTAACTAACCTAAGGACATCACACACATCCATGCCCGAGGCAGGATTCGAACCTGAGACCGTAGCGTGGGAACCTCAAAAACGTCGGTGTTGAGAATGCTACATCAACATCGTAGCGTTCGCACAGTTCCAGACTGAAGCCCCTAGAACCGCTCGGCCACACCGTCCGGCACTGTTCATCCCATTGACGAGTTTTGCTGACGTACTTTTCAATATATACGCGCATGCTACCATGTTTTAAGTTGTACATTGTGGAACTGTAAACCTCCTATCCCAATCTTTCTAGGATGCACGGATTCAAGTATTTGCCTAAGAATACCTTTTCAGACTGCTCTAGAGTTTTACAGCTATCTGGTTTCTCTACAGCCTACAAGGCCGCTTCACCGAAGTTGCAAACTGTATATTTTGATATTCTGTCCAGACATTATACAGAACTTGTCTAAAACTCTTCATAAAAATAACGCGGTGTATAGCCTTTCTCTCAGTTGAGGACTGTGTTTTATAAGGCTTTCTTCTAATTTGATATTAGCGTAGCTTGTTTTTTCTTCCTGAAGTACAACTATTACCCCCTCTGGAGCCGGACTGTAATTGTTCCACTCCGGGAAACTAATTGGTTCGTAAAATTTTTTATTCCCTTATCGTTTACGATCTTGCTTCATATTTTCGCCACTACCCTGCACACTAGATTTCTCTCGTTCTAGACGTGCAATACATACTGTACATTCATGTTTCCTCTGTGGAAGTTCCGCATCTATAGTTTGATCAACCTGGTTTTATTCGGTTCTTAACTCCTTTGCCGATTCACCGCTATCGAAGGCGCCTTCAACCGTGACTCCTTGTCCTACTGCTTGTGCTTCAGTGGTTACGTGTTGTCTAATCTCAACATCTTTCCTCACTAACAACCGAGTTGTTGCACTCCCTATTTCCTAAGTTTCAGCCTTATGTGCTCATGTACCTGCTCGGTTTATTGTAGGGAAAGCTGGTTTAATCTACCAGTGATCTCCTGTACTTGACTGTGCGGGGCATTCTGTGTTTCCTGACATTTTTGTATCTGTTTCGTGACCTCGTTACTGCATCAGGCAGCCGGCGATAATCTTTCTTTATAACAGCCACTTCAGTTCGTAAGGGTTGTAGCTGTTCATCTAGTGGTTGTAATAAAGCCTCATCTCGCCTTGTTAAAACCACATGTAATTGACGGGTGACGTTTCCAACCCAAAATATCTCTCTAGCATCTAACCTCTCGTAGCGTTCTTCTTCCTTAAGGGCTAATATTTCTTTCATTTGCTTATTGCGGTCCTGTGGTTGTCATCTTAGTTTCGATAAAAGAGCTTATCACTTCCTCTTCTCTAAGTTTTAATCTTTGAAAAAATAGTCTTAAAAGATCATCTCCCGACATTCCCGGAGTGATGATTGAACTACCACTGGATTTGACCTCGATTCCGCAGAGGTCGATACTGCTGATTTAGTATCATCTGCTAATATATTGGTTTCGGACTCAATGTGTATCAGCTGCTTTGAGGCAATGCGTATCATGTTTTCACGGGAAAAGGATTCGGCTAAATCACTGCCTTCGTCTTGTAATTATTATAAGTTACCTCCATTTTCGGAATCAGTTATTTCTGTTTCCTTTCTGGCTTGCTGACATGTTCTAGCACGTTTCATGATGTGAATAAAAACGAGATCTACTGTGATGTCTGTAGCCTATAAATCCAGAAACAATTCTTGAGTCTGCTGTTATTAGATGGCGGGCGAGACTCACTACTAATTACAGTGAAAATGTAACTCAGGTTTCACACAATTACAATATATTGCCGTTACACATTCAAGGTTCATGCAGTAAAAGACCTGACACACAATAAATGAAAACGAACCATGGGCTTCATCCTGACCTATCATCACAAAAAAAACCACAGGAAGACACACTAGTGCCTTACCTCATTTAAGTGCAGAAACAGATCGACATCGTTTGGATTTTAAGCTTTCCTGTGATATTTAGTTCCTTGCGGTACATTTCTTTCCTCGCTGCAAGGAAAGAATCTCATTAGTTTTCCATCGCAGCATAAGTTGAAGAAAGAATCTGCACAAATTAATTTCAAGTACAATAATACAAAAAAGTGTATTTACTTTCTGTTGTTTCTATTCCCGTGAAAATCGAGCCAACCGCTAGGTGCCAATTATATCGTCTCCCTATCTCTCTCTCTTGTTCGTTATTTAATGAAAGGTATCGGTTTGTTACGTTTGGAATTGTGGATGAACATATTCATAAGTCGTGACGTCGGATGCACTTCGCACACTACACACACGAAGTAAGAAACAAATCTCAGTTAAAAATTGTTGCTCACAGCACCAAATTATATGCGACGATGCTTAGAATATGGGCATAAAAATATAAAAATTCACAACCACCTACCATCACATCAAGATGATTAATAATCTGAGGGAAATAAGAACAAAACGGAAACAGTTTTTTCAAATAACTGTTTTTACTTCGTTACTCCATTTCTTGACACAAAATTTCTAATTTCTCCTTAAAAGGTCATCTTGTAATATACAGAGTAACTTCGTTAAAGTTGTTACTTTTGCCGTCCATGCTCTATGCATTTATATGCAAACCTAAACTTTGTAATACAGAAGTGTGTTTTCCCCTTTGTAATGTATTTTTAATGTTTAATTTAGAATTTCTGTGTCGTTGTTCTGTGTTATTTGTTCTGTCCATGTTCTGTACTTTTTATGTAAACCCTAACACCTTAATACAGATATGTGTCACCGTTACTGTCTTAATTTAGTAATGGATTTTTAAATGTGTCTGGTACATTGGTATTTCCATATTTTTTTCCTCATCCATGTTACTTGTTCTGTCCATGTGCTGCAATTCGTAAGTAAACCTGAACACTTTAATTTTGAAGTGTGTCATCTTTACTATCTTACTTTAGTAATTAATTTTTAAATGTATATGATACTTCTGAAATTCTCTGTTATTTGCTTATGTGTTTATTTCACTTAATAATGTGAACTTACTTAGAAATATACTGAATTTTTACCAAGATATCACTTGGATGGTTTTCTGTTTCTTGTCATTACATATGAATTATATCAACATTTGTGTCATTATAATCTCACTGCCATCATCATTTTAGCCATGCATCTTCTGATCTTCATTTTTGACTTATCCGAGACCATCACGTACTTCGAATAAAATGTGTGATCCACAGGATTAATAAAAATTTGCATTTGCTTTTACACTCGTAGTAGCGGCTAAAATATACGTTACTACGTAGGCAAATAATTCTGAGTAAAGGTACTAGGTTAGGTTGTAACAATTTACTTTTGTTGTCAACACACACAGCTAGCTCATGACTACGTGTGGTTTTTTTAAAAGTGTTGTAGTTAATGCCTGATAAATAAATATTGTTGCATTGAGAGACACGATATCAACACCTATGTAGCTTCACCCTCTATTCTCAATTTTACGTAAATTCGTTGTTAAATAATGACCTTTTACACTATTAACTACGGTTTTATAATATTTACGGCAGTGAAGACAAAAATTATTTACCAGTCAGCGATTAACTCATAAGCAAGACTATTTTATTACTATTTTTATTATCTTTTCGTTCGCCGGAGATATTTAACTAGAACTTGTTGCTAAAAACATATTTCTTTTCCTGACAGAAAAATATTTAAAAAATATTTTTGTGTTATCTTTTGATGAAGCGTGGAAACCATGTGATTAAATATATTTCACATAATGGCCGCCAAAGCGCCATTACGTAAAAAAATGGCAGATGGCCAGTCATGACACTTGAATTCTAGCGATAATTAATTAGTTCAGCTTAGCTATATCCACCTGGAGGGAAAGGTATGAAATGAGATTACCAGGACAAACACTTTTATACATGTGCTCTAAAAGACATGCGTACAATTAACCAATTCTTGCGTTCAGAAGGAATCTCGTACAAAAGCGTCTACTAAGTCGGAGAGTTGATATCAGAGTCATCATTTTATTAATCCAAATCTTTATCACATAACTATATAGAAATTCCAAGACATACTCACAGTATTTGTTATTCTTAGCATTTCTGACACAGAAATACATTTATTGTTAATATTTTTATTTTCAAAACACGTAAGGATGGAGAGTTTTCTCGTTCAAAAATAATATTCCGATATTGATAGCACATTTGCATACATACACAATCATAGTTTTGTTCGTTATTGACACAGTTCATTTGTGATTTTGGTAAAATTTGAATAGAGTATTTAGGAGGGTTTCCAGAAGACGGTACAGTCTCTGGCAGCAAGAATACCTCTGACGTGACTGAGTATATAGTCGAACTGAGCTTCGATGACGGATCTGGGCGTCATTCCTTGCTGCTACAACTGAAAGCCGGCATTCTTCATAGTACGCTGAATAGCGGCCTGCCAGTCTCTCGACATACCTTAACAAGATGTTTCCAGTTGGTGAGAACTGTGATGAAAGAGCTTACCAGGGCAACGGCTGAACGCTCTCTTCCCCGTCAGAGATCAAGTCAGCACAGGCAGCAGGTGATCATGCGATATATAGTTCAAATAGGACGTCACGGAGACCTCAGCTAGAGCACAGACACCAACCTTACCACGTCACGGTTTTCAATCCCAATTTTCGATGGTTCAGCACTAGGTGACCATGTAGTGCACCCTACGCCATCCCAAGTCATTCCTCAAGTAATGCGGCCGTATTGCGGCGACGAATGTCGACAGGAAGGTACGTCGATCGAGGTGCCGTAATGCAGGTTATTGGTGAAGGTCGAGCATACATACTAGGTTTCCAGATATGTGACACGAGGACTTGTTACGGTAACGGTGGCTATACTTTCTCTACTCGATCCAGTGCCGACGGAAAAGTATTTACTGTATGGATACGCGACTACGTAGGAGTCATGTTCAGACTGCACGCTACAGGATTTGCGATGTTAATAGTACTGGTATCATGGCTTGCCGTTAGGCGCCGCTGCCGGTACGACGAAATAGGGCTGAAATCAAGCATCAGTATGCATTGCACATGCAGGCAGTCACAGTGGCTCAGGACAAGTTGACTACTGTTTTAGTCGGTTAGCTCTTTTGTCAAAACGACAGTAACAGTAATGTTCCTCTTCGCGCGTAACGACGCATTAAGGAATACGAAGTTACTGGGGTTGAAGAACATGGTTCGGAACTGGCGATTTGGGAATAGCTTCTGGGAGAGGGCGAGGGGCAGTTGCGCTATAAATTGTTCCTGAAGATTCTGTTGCCACTGCTGAAAAACGCTGGGAGCTATGTCCTATCTTCAAGCAGTTCACAATCTGTGTGATGACAGTTAAACACTCCATGATCCGCAGTTGTTTCAGGCATCAGCAGAGCACTTTAGAAACATCGGTTCCACACTGCAGTCAATGCAGATGCTCATCATAACGAGCAACGTTAGTAGCCTGGAAAATAAACGTGGTACGCAGTTAGCAAATGTAATCCTCCTCTGTGATATGTTTCAAGGAATGGTTTATGGTATTTCTCTTCTGCATGTCCTTACAAGTGCTTCCGTGAAGTTTCGTTGAGCTACTGTCCTAATGTTTCAGGGGCCCATCAGGTAGCGAAAGTTTTATGATATCCACCCAGTAACAGAACACAGTTCGTTGTCCTCAAAGGCGATTGTTCATCGGAGACAGGTGTATCGTCGCCAGGAGTGCCCAAGGGTTAATGTCGGACCAGTCCTATTCTCATACATGATCTGATGGTCAAGATGAACATGAATCTGCAATTGTTTGCTGATGAAGGTGTAAAATACGGTAATAGGTCGTGACTGTAGGAGGGTATCAGATGACTTAAACAAAATTTCTTGTTAGCCTCATCAATGTCAGATTGCTCTAAATGTAGAAAAATGTAAGTTGATGCAGATGTTTAGGAAGAAGAATCGCTTAATTTTCTGACACACCGGTTAAGGGGTGCTCGACACAACCGCATTTATCACATACACTATGTGATCAAAAATATCCTGACAACTGGCTGAAAATAACTTACAAGTTCGTGGCACCCTCCATCGGTAATGCTGGAATTCAATATGGTATTGGCCCACACTTAGCCTTGATGAGAGCTTCCACTCTGGCAAGCATTCGTTCAGTCACGTGCTGGGAGGTTTCTTGGGGAATGGCGGAACATTCTTCACGGAGCGCTGCACTCGATGTCGGTCGCTGAGGCCTGGCATGAAGTCGGCTCTCGAAAACATCCCAAAGGTATTCTATAGGATTCAGGTCAGGACTCTTTGCTGGCCAGTCCATTACAGGGACGTTATTGTCGTGTAACCACTCCGCCACATCCGTGCATTATGAACAGATGGTCGATCGTGTTGAAAGATGCAATCGCCATCCCCCAATTGCTCTTTTACAGTGGGAAGCAAAAAGGTGCTTAAAGCATCAAAGTAGGTCTGTGCTGTGATATTGCCACGCAAAACAACACGTGGTGTAAGCCCCCTCCACATACTAAAAACACGACCACTCCATGACATCACCGGCGAATTTTACTGTTGGCACTACACAAGCTGGCAAATGAAGTTCACCGGGCATTCGACATACTCACACCCTGTCATCGGACCGCCACATTGTGTACCGTGATTCGCCTCTCCACACAACGTTTTTCCACTGTTCAATCGTCCAACGATTACGCTCCTTACACCAAGCGAGGTGTCGTTTCGCATTTACCGGCGTGCTGTATGGCTTATGAGCAGCCGCTCGACCATGAAATCCAAGTTTTCTCACCTGCCGCCTAATTGTCATGGTAACTGCAGTGGATCTTGAAGTAGTTTGGAATTCCTGGTGGTCTCGACAGCTGTCTGCCTACTACACATTACGACTTTCTTCAACTGTCAGCGGTCTCTGACAGTCGACAGACGAGATCGGCCAGTATGCTTTCGTGCTGTGCGGGTCGCTTCACTTTTCCGCTTCACTATCACATCGGAAACAGTGGACCTATGGATGTTTAGGAGTGTGGAAATCTCGCGTACAGACGTATGACACAAGTGACACCCAATCACCTGACCACGTTCGATGTCCCTCACTTCCGCGGAACTCCCCATTCTGCTCCCTCACGATGTCTATTGACTACTGAGGTCGCTGATAAGGATTACCTGGCAGTAGAAGGCAGCATAATGCACCTAATATGAGAAACGTATGTTTTCGGTGGGTGTCCGGATACTTTTGATTGCATGGTGTATCTAGGCCTAATGTTACAAAGTGGTATGAAGTGTAACGAGCAACTAAGTGTGGTAGCAGGAAAGGCTAATAGTCGACTTGCGGCGATTTTATACTGGTGAAGCCCATGTATTATGGAGGGCGTGCAATGAACATTACTGCGACATGTTCTTGTGTATTGCTTCAGTATTTGAGGAACCCAGCGGGTAGAATTAAAGGAAGACAAAGAGAGAACGTACGTTCCGCCTGAGGACCACGAAGATTATATATAGAGATATTAGACCTCGTACGGAGACGTATCGACAGTCGTTCAACGCTCGCCCTATTTGTTACTATAACAGGAGAGGAAATTACTAGTAGTGACACGAGGTACCTTCCGCCATGCGCCTTCCGGCGGCTTGCGGATTGTATACAAGATGGTCCATTGATAGTGACTGGGCCACATCTCACGAAATAAGTCTCAAACCTAAAAACTACAAAGAACGTAACTCGTCTAGCTTGAAGGGGTAAACCAGATGGCGCTATGAATGGGCCGCTAGATGGCGCTGCCGTAGGTCAAACGGATATCAACTGCGTTTTTTTTTTAAAATAAGAACCCCCTTTTTTATTACATATTCTGTTAGAACATAAGGAAATATGAATGTTCTAGTTGGACCACTTTTTTCGCTTTGTGATAGTTGGCGCTGTAATATTCAGAAGTACGTGTTATCACGTAACATTCTGCCACTGCGGACGGTATTTGTTTCGTGATACATTACCCGTGTTAAAATGGACCTTTTACCAATGCGGAAAAGGGTGATATCATGTTGATGTATGGCTATTGTGATCAAAATGCCCAACGGGCGTGTGCTATGTATGGTGCTCGGTATCCTGGATGACATCATCCAAGTGTCCGGACCGTTCGCCGGATAGTTACGATATTTGAGGAAACAGGAACTATTCAGCCACATGTGAAACGTCAACCACGACCTGCAACAAATGATGATGCCCAAGTAGGTGTTTTAACTGCTGTCGCGGCTAATCCGCACATCAGTAGCTGACAAATTGTGCGAGAATCGAGAATCTCAAATGGTTCAAATGGCTCTGAGCACTATGCGACTTAACTTCTGAGATCATCAGTCGCCTAGAACTTAGAACTAATTAAACCTAACAAACCTAAGGACATCACACACATCCATGCCAGAGGCAGGATTCGAACCTGAGACCGTAGCGTGGGAATCTCAAAAACGTCGGTGTTGAGAATGCTACATCAACATCGACTGCACCCGTACCATATTTCTATGCACCAGAAATTGCATGGTGACGACTTTGAACGTCGTGTTCAGTTCTGCCACTGGGCACAAGAGAAATTACGGGACGATGACATATTTTTTGCATGCGTTCTATTTAGCGACGAAGCGTCGTTCACCAACAGCGGTAACGTAAACCGGCGTAATATGAACTATTGGGCAACGCGAAATCCACGATGGCTGCGACAAGTGGAACGTCAGCGACCTTGACGGGTTAATGCATGGTGCGGCAATATGGGAGGAAGGACAATTGGCCCCCATTTTATCGATGGCAATCTAAATGGTGCAATGTATGCTGATTTCCTACGTAATGTTCTACCGATGTTACTACAAGATGTTTCACTGCATGACACAATGGCGATGTACTTCCAACATGATGGATGTCCCGCACATAGCTCGCGTGCAGTTGAAGCGGTATTGAATAGCTTATTTCATGGCAGGTGGACTGGTCATCGAAGCACCATACCATGACCCGCACATTCACCGGATGATACGTCCCCGGATTTCTTTCTGTGGGGAAAGTTGAAGGATATTTGCTATCGTGATCCACCGACAAAGCCTGACAACATCCGTCAGTGCATTGTCAATGCACGTTCGAACATTACGGAGGGCGAACTACTCGCTGTTGAGAGGAATGTCGTTACACGTATTGTCAAATGCATTGAGGTTGACGGGCATTTTTTTGAGCATTTATTGCATTAATGTGGTATTTGCAGTGGTCCAACTAAAATATTTATATTGCTTTACGTACTACACGAATATGTAATAAAAAATTGGGGTTCCCGGTTTTAAAAAAAGCAGTTGATATCCGTTTGAGCTATGGCAGCGCCACCTAGGGGGTCAACCATAGTGCCATCTGGTTTCTCCCTTCAAGCTAGATGAGATTCGTTCTTTGTAATTTTTTCGTTGGACACTTATTTCGTGAGACATTTGGCCCGGTCACGATCAACAGACCTGTATACAGGAAAGATATCCTGGTGGCCGTCATAAACCCGTGTTGTCCATGAACCCACTAGTGCGGCGTGAACGGAAACGTCAACTACGGTCATCGTACTAATAGACCGTAGTCATCCGAAATTAGCTCACTTTTTGTGTGGACGCTTACGTCGCAGAAAAGAAGCCCATTTCCTCATTAATTATGAGTGACCTGCTGGTAGGCTTTCCCCATCTTATGCGAGACTGCATAGTATCTTCTCATCATCATGTAGGGTGTGTCACCCAGGACGCAAGACCCCTTACATTTCATGAACGATTCCTGGTGCCAAAACGAAGTTTTCGGCGATTGATAGCATGCTAAGTGTCATGTGCTTTGGTATGTGGTAAAGTGTGTTAACTCACGTATCGCTCGAGGAGCAGGAGAGAGAGTGATTTTCTGAAATAGAATAACATAATTTTTTTTTACAGCTTCCAAGAACGGTTGGAAAGACAAATACAGTAATATACACTGAGCTGACAAAAGCCATGGGATAGCGTTACGCGCAGATATAGATGGTGATAATGTCACGTATAGAAGGTATTAGAGGGCAGTGCATTGGGAGACCTGTCATTTGTACTCAGGCGATTCACGAGAAAATAGTCCGATGTGGTTTTGGTCACACGACGGGAAGTAACAGACATCGAACGTGGAATGGTAGTTGGCTCTAGACGCTTCAGACATAACATTCAGAAAATAGTTAAGGAATTCAGTATTCCACTGCGTCAAGAGCGCGCCAAGAACACGACATTTCAGGCGCCACCCCGAACAATTGACAACTCAGTGGCGGACGGGCTTCACTTAAAGGACCAGAATAGCGCCGTTTCAATAGAGTTGAACAACAACAGCAATCAATGTGGGACGTACGACAAACGTATCCGTTAGGAAAGTAAGACAAATTTGCGTTAATGGGCAATGGCAGCTGACGGCCGACCCGAATGCCTTTGCTGATAGGCCCGTAGTAGCCCACAGCGCCTTTCCTGTCCTCGTGACCGTATCGGTTGGGCCCTACATCATTCGAAAACTGCGGCCTGGACAGATGAGTCCCGATCAAGGTAGCAAGAACTGACGGCGAGCTTCGAGTTTGGTGCAGATGCCACGAATCCATGCACTCAATTTGTCAACAACGAACTGTGCAGGCTGGTGGTGGCTCTCTAACGGTGTGGGCTGTGTTTACAGGGGACTGACTAAGTCCTTTGACCCAGATGAACCGATTTTTGACAGGCAATGGTTAATTCGGCTACTTGGAGTCCATTTCCAGCTTTCATGGTGTTGATGTTCCCAAACAGTGATGGAATTTTTACAGATGACAATGCGTCCTGTCACCGGAACAAGGTTTTTCGTGATTGGTATGAAGAACATTGTGGATAATTCTAGCGAATGATATGGTCAACCAGAACGCACGGCATGAATCTCATCGAGCATTTGTGGAACGTAATCAACAGGTAAATTGGTGCACTAAATCCTGAACCTGAAACACTTTCGCAAATGTGGACAGCTATAGAAGCAGCATGGGAATTCCAGTGACCTGTTGAGTCCATGCTAGGTCGAACTGCTGCACTATGCCGGGCAGAAGGAGGTCCAACACTTTCGTAAACTCAACATAATTCTTCACAATGTTGAGGTTGAAACTAATCGAAAGAGAACCCGGAAAATATTCAAAAATTGGGAAGCAAGTCGGTCAGAATCGACTGACGCGTTGTAAACTCACTGATGCTGGGATACGTCGTTGTTTCAGGAGGTTCAGCTGTTTTCTTGTCTGCACTGCAAATCTAATACGAACTTTGTCGTCTATCGGTAGTTCATATCTCCTTCAACATTCCTTTCATGCAGACATGTACAAAATTGCAAATTTAGGCATTCTACTTTTGTACGGCGCATGTTGGTAAGAGACTTGTTTCCCAGGAACGTGATATAAGCCAGATGAGTGTGATTTGCATCCTGCATCGACAAAAATTCCAACATTATATGTGTCACTATATCAGATGCTCGGAGGACATGATTCCAAAAGAAGTATAGAATTTAGTTGGTTTGCTCTGCATCGCTTTGGGGACAAATTATAGGAACTATTGTAATGTAAATTTATGTAACATGCACTTTGGGGCAGCTGAAAATCCACCCTGGCTTCGTTAGGCATAACAACAACGATCGTGAAACGTAAACGTAGTAATGGGATACTCCAGCATGGTTGAAATGGTTCAGGTGGCTCTGAACACTATGGGACTTAACATCTGAGGTCTTCAGTC
This sequence comes from Schistocerca serialis cubense, assembly GCF_023864345.2. Lineage (NCBI taxonomy): Eukaryota > Metazoa > Arthropoda > Insecta > Orthoptera > Acrididae > Schistocerca > Schistocerca serialis. The sequence goes on along the minus strand of NC_064644.1, from coordinate 318,477,146 downwards.
CCCTATACTTAGAAATTCTTAAACCTAACTAAACTAAGGCCTTCACACACAGCCATGCCCGAGGCGATTCGAACCTGCGACCGCAGCAGCAGCGCAGTTGGGGTCTGAAGCGCCTAGAGCCGCTCTATCACAGCGGCCGGCATTCCATTATGGTATTTCACTTTATTCCACAGATGTTAAATAGAATTTCATGTGTGCACTTTCTTAAGAACATTCAACAGTTCCTGTAGAAAATGTAACACTGGAGAAGCGACTGTGTATGTTGTTCTGGCACGACGGCTTCCCATGTTAGAATGCAAATACTGGACGAACGGTTCACCGACTGTCGGATAGGAGAGAATGTGGTTGTACAATGGCTGGTCAGATGTCTTCATTAGACTTCTCTTGATTTCTTTCTATGGGGAGCAAAAAAATATACAATCACGAAGTCCCAAGTACGTCATACGGTATGTGCCGTCAAACACCGCAACGGTACATCATCCAATGTACTATAAGAAGTTCATCTATGTCTCGAATGGCGATGATAATGAGCCTTTCAGTCCATGTTTAACAAAATGAGCACATACTTAAGAAGACTGTAAAACTACCTTTCGTCGAGAAAAGGACTTATTTTATCTGTGACATGTCATCAGCCATTATGAATTAACCGTTCGGTTTATTTGAAGCGTATTCCGTGTAGTCACAGTTTTGAGTAGTATTGACAGACACATTTGTCTGACAGCAGCTGGTTACTTTAAGAAGCATTCAGGTATATGCAGACAAAGACGCGTCAGGTATAATTTTTTTTCTAATCTAAGGATGTTCCCTGAAACAGAGCTGTTTATCTTGAGATGAATGACCAACTTTTCCTGCTTTGACAAGGAAGGAGCAACGGGGAGGTTTTAAAGGACAAACTGCCAAAAAAACGGTAGCTGTTTGCACAAAAGCTTGGAAACGTACCCGTATTTGAAATAGTTTTCCTAAAACCCACTTGAAGCACCAAAGGTAGCCTATGCCGTATTTCCAAACACAAAAATCCAAGCTGACAACGTACATACGTCGTACATGAAATGAAACTTTATCTTAGCCTCATAGGCCTGTCTTGCTGCATATAAGGACTAAGCCTGGCATTATAGATTTGTTTGGCGGCGTTTACACCGCAATTGCTGACTGACGACATTTCTTTCGATATTAGCATATTACCTGGATCCTTTTGTTTTCAGCCCCAAGATTAATAAGTATTATATCAATACTCGTCTTTACAAGCGCTTTCGGATACTGGTAAGAAAATTTAATGACTCTAAAAAATAGCACTTTCTTCACTACCCCTAACGATACAACGGTTATGACAGTTTATCACATGCTAAAATAAAACCCCCTTAGCGTACTACCGTTCGCCTAAAACGTCGATATTTGGAACATTTCACTTAATAAAGGGGTGTTACGTTTAACGTAACTCACCCTATCTATTGAGGTGGGAAAAATCGCATTATCAAAAATTAGTTCATGGGGAGTTACGAAATTTCTGTAATAAACTTGTATGGGGTAACTAACTTAAGTGATTAACATTGTAAGCTCACAAGTTTATGTAAGCGCGAAATAAGGAATTGCAAATGTCTAATACTCGTACATCAGTAACCGTTGTTGTTGTTGTTGTTGTTGTTGTCTTCAGCCCTGACACTGGTTTGATGCAGCTCTCCATGCTACTCTATCCTGTGAAAACTTCTTCATCTCCCAGTACTTAGTGCAACCTACATCCTTCTGAATCTGTTTAGTGTATTCATCTCTTGGTCTCCGTCTGCGATTTTTATCCTCCACTCTGCCCTCTAATGCTAAATTTGTGATCCCTTGATGCCTCAGAACATGTCCTACCAACCGGTTCCTTCTTCTTGTCAAGTTGTGCCACAAACTCCTTTTCTCCCCAATTCTATTCAATACTTCCTCATTAGTTATGTGATCTACCCATCTAATCTTCAGCATTCTTCTGAAGCACCACATTTCGAAAGCTTCTATTCTCTTCTTGTCAAAACTATCTATCGTCCATGTTTCACTTCCATACAATGGCTACACTGCACACAAATACTTTCAGAAACGAATTCCTGACACTTAAATCTATACTCGATGTTAACAAATTTCTCTTCTTCAGAAACGATTTCCTTGCCATTGCCAGTCTACATTTTAAATCCTCTCTACTTCGACCATCATCAGTTATTTTGCTCCCCAAATAGCAAAATTCCTTTAATACGTTAAGTGTCTCATTTCCTAATCTAATTCCCTCAGCATCACCCGACTTAATTCGACTAAATTCCATTATCCTCGTTTTACGTTTGTTGATGTTCATCTTATATCCTCCTTTCAACACACTGTCCATTCCGTTCAACTGCTCTTCCAACCCTTTTGCTGTCTCTGACAGAATTACAATGTCATCGGCGAACCTCAACGTTTTTATTTCGTCTCCATGGATTTTAATACCTACTCCGAACTTTTCTTTTGTTTCCTTTACTGCTTGCTCAATATACAGATTGAATAACATCGGGGACAGGCTACAACCCTTTCTCACTCCCCTCCCAACTGCTGCTTCCCTTTCATGTCCCTCGACTCTTATAACTGCCATCAGGTTTCCTTACAAATTATAAATAGCCTTGCGCTCCCTGTATTTTACCCCTGCCATCTTTAGAATTTGAAAGAGAGTATTCCAGTCTACATTGTCAAAAGCTTTCTCTAAGTCTACTAATGCTAGAAACGTACGTTTGCCTTTCCTTAATCTATTTTCTAAGATGAGTCGTAGGGTCAGTATTGCCTCACGTGTTCCAACGTTTCTGCGGAATCAAAACTGTCCTTCCCCGAGGTCAGCTTCTACCAGTTTTTCCATTCGTCTGTAAAGAATTCGCGTTAGTATTTTCCAGCAGTGACTTATTAAACTGATAGTTCGGTAATTTTCACATCTGTCAACACCTGCTTTCTTTGGGATTGGAATTATTATATTCTGCTTGAAGTCTGAGGATGTTTCGGCTGTCTCATACATCTTGCTCACCAGACGGTAGAGTTTTGTCAGGACTGGCTCTCCCAAGGCCGTCAGTAGTTCCAGTGGAATGTTGTCTACTCCAGGGGCTTTGTTTCGACTCAGGTCTTTCAGTGCTCTGTCGAACTCTTCACGCAGTATCGTATCTCCCACTTCATCTTCATCTACATCCTCTTCCATTTCCATAATATTGTCCTCAAGTACATCGCCCTTGTATAGACCCTCCATATACTCCTTCCACCTTTCTGCTTTCCCTTCTTTGCTTAGAACTGGGTTTCCATCCGAGCTCTTGATATTCATACAAGTGGCTCTCTATCTCCAAAGGTCTCTTACATTTTTCTGTAGGCAGTATCTATCTTACCCCTCGTGAGATAAGCCTCTAAATCCTTTCATATGTCCTCTAGCCATCCTTGCTTACCCAATTTGCACTTATTGTCGATCTCATTTTTGAGGCGTTTGTATTCCCTTCTGCCTGCTTCATTTACTGCGTTTTTATATGTTCTCCTTTCATCAATTAAAATTCAATATTTCTTCAGTTACCCAAGGATTTCTACTAGACCTCGTCTTTTTACACACTTGATCCTCTGCTGCCTTCACTACTTCATCCATTAGAGTTCTCAGTTCTTCTTCTACTCTATTTCTTTCCCCCGTTACTGTCAATCGTTCCCTTATGCTCTCCCTGAAACTCTGTACAACCTCTGGTTTAGTCAGTTTATCCAGGTCCCATCTCCTTAACTTCCCAACTTTTTGCAGTTTCTTCAGTTTTAATCTACAGTTCATAACCAATAGATTGTGTTCAGAGTCCACATCTGCCCCTGAAAATGTCTTACAATTTAAAACCTGGTTCCCAAATCTCTGTTTTACTATTATATAATCTATCTGATACCTCCTAGTATCTCCAGGATTTCTCCATGTATACAACCTTCTTTTATGATTCTTGAACGAAGTGTTAGCTATGATTAAGTTATGCTCTGTGCAAAATTCTACCAGGCGGCTCCCTCTTTCATTTCTCTCCCCCAATCCATATTCACCCACTATGTTTCGTTCTCTCCTTTTCTCGAATTCCAGTCACCCATGACTATTAAATTTTCGTCTCCCTTCACAACCTGAATAATTTCTTTTATCTCATCATACATTTCATCAATTTCTTCGTCATCTGCAGAGCTAGTTGGCATATAAACTTGTACTACTATAACAGGCATGGGCTTCGTGTCTATCTTGGCCACAACAATGCGTTCACTATGCTCTTTGTAGTAGCTTACCCACACTCCTATATTTTTATTCATTATTAAACCTACTCCTGCATTACCCCTATTAGATTTTGTATTTATAACCCAGTATTCACCTGACCAAAAGTCTTGTTCCTCCTGCCACCGAACTTCACTAATTCCCACTATATCTAATTTTAACCTATCCATTTCCCTTTTGAAATTTTCTTACCTACCTGCCCGATGAAGGGATCTGACATTCCACGCTCTGATCCGTAGAACGCCAGTTTTATTTCTCCTGATAACGACGTCTTCTTGAGTAATCCCCGCCCGGAGATCCGAATGGGGGACTATTTTACCTCAGGAATATTTTACCCAAGAGGACGCCAACATCATTTAATCATACAGTAAAGCTGCATGCCCTCGGAAAAAATTACGGCTGTAGTATTCTCATGCTTTCAGCCGTTCGCAGTAACAGCACAGCAAGGCCGTGTTGCAAGGCCAGATCAGTCAATCATCCAGACTGTTGCCCCTGCAACTACTGAAAATGCTGCTGCCCCTCTTCAGGAACCACTCGTTTGTCTGGCCTCTCAACAGATACCCCTCCGTTGTGGTTGCACCTACGGTACGGCCATCTGTATCGCTGATGCACGCAAGCCTCCCCTCCAACGGCAAGGTCCATGGTTCATGGGGGTTGGTAATGTAACCGGTGAATGTTAAATGCAAATACGTCCAGTTTGTGCTCCATTCGAGACAGATCCTGTGATCGAGCAGGCCAAGGCAGCACTGTAGAGCATGTTGGGTTACAACAGCTGTATGTGGGCGTTATCCTGTTTGAAAACACCTCCTGGTATACTGTTGATGAATGGCAGCAAAGCAGGTAGAATTACCAGATTGACGACCAGGTTGCTTAAATTACACGGCTGGTTCAAACTCAGTGCGGTGTTGACAATGGCGTCTTTGCCGCCTTAAAGACATTACTGAGTAACATCGTCTCACCACATCAAATCTCAAAGCCAACGAACTTTGCACGTGTATTTAAAGCAAAATTGATTTCTATCCTTTTACTGGTGCTAGAAACACCAGACTTAGGCAACCAGGGCGAAATAGGAATAGACGTCATGACTCAGAAGCAGAAACACGCCTATGAATTTATGCCACACATCTCCTTCTTGGAATTGCTATTCTTTTCGTCAGTGTATATACATATTCCTACTTACTTGCTGCTTTTGCGCTAAAATGCTAATTATTTCCTTATCACAAAAAGCAGGACGCTTCGTGCAAATTTGACATTTGTTGCACGCCGCTTTCACAGAATTGCAGTTCTAATAGACAGCACTGCAGTTAACGTGCCAGCGGTACCCGTTATGTGTACACAGTTTATGCTATTTTGTAGAAAATTCTCGTGGTGAGGCAGTAGCTCCGTGAAAATACAGTTTAATTCTTGAAGTAAAAACGCAGCCTGCCACTGTTAGTAATGCCGTCGATTTGAAACCAAAGAAGTAGCGTTATTAACAGTCTCTGGTTGCTAAAATTACTTAATTGTAAGAATTAACAAGTAAATAATTTACGTTTGCACTATATTCTTAATTGAAGCTGCAGTAGTTCCTATTTCGAATTAATGAACACCTGAAAAACGGGTTATCTCCATTTGGAATAAATGTTGTGTTAAGTGCGTCTGATAGGTAAATTTATTTCCAGATTAAGATTCAAGCAAGATACCAAAGATAATGAATCATTGTCGCAGTTTAAGCACTGTGAGTAAGTCAACGCTTCCATCTACAGACTCTGTCGGAATATTATCGGTGAGAGAGTCTCTGAAGAGTTTAAATGAAAATAAGCCGATCCCGAGAAAAACAGGAACTTCTCACAGTTACTTGAACGATACAGACACGACATTTCTCGATGTGCACTGCCGGAGAAAGACAACGATCGATATTCCAAACCTGATCAGACGTTTCACCTTGCCACATAAGTCATCTACGACATTCGGTGAATAAGTGCTCACTCGAAATACTGGTGAACATATTACAGTAATGTGCCATGTACAGTTATGGATATTTTGAGTTACATGTGGCTGAGAATGGTAGACATAAAAATATCTCTAGATGTTCTAAACATATAGTAGCTCGGTGTGCTCGAAGAACTGTTCTGTTTTGGATCGACTTGTTCCTCACAGTTCAAGATGACAACTATGCTCCGAAAAAGTTACATGAGCATTTTGGAAGAAGAATTCTTCCACTAACCAATGAGAGGCGCCATATGTCTCGCACTCATATGTAAATACTTTCATTACATTATTAGCTTATCGTAAATTACAAAACAATATTCCATATGATAGGGATCATTCATTAAAAGAGAAGAGGATTTCGGGCAACAATTTTCATATCATGAATTTAGAAAATTAATTCTGCTGTAACAATGCAACTAGAATTTCATAACTAGTAAGGGTCTTTCTTTGAGAAATCTACAACTATATCCTTTATATACAGGATGTTACAAAAGGGTACGGCCAAACTTTCAGGAAACAATCATCACACACAAAGAATGAAAATATGTTATGTGGACATGTGTCCGGAAACGTTTAATTTCCATGTTAGAGCTCATTTTATTACTTCTCTTCAAATCACTTTAATCATGGAACGGAACCACACAGCAACAGAACGTACCAGCGTGACTTCAAACACTTTGTTACAGGAAATGTTCAAAATGTCCTCCGTTAGCGAGGATACATGCATCCACCCTCCGTCGCATGGAATCCCTGATGCGCTGATGCAGCCCTGGAGAATGGCGCATTGTATCACAGCCGTCCACAATACGAGCACGAAGAGTTTCTACATTTCGTACCGGGGTTGCGTAGACAAGAGCTTTCCAATTCCCCCATAAGTGAAAGTCTAGAGGGTTGAGGTCAGGAGAGCGTGGAGGCCATGGAATTGGTCCGCCTCTACCAATCCATCGGTCACCGAATCTGTTGTTGAGAAGCGTAAGAACACTTCGACTGAAACGTGCAGGAGCTCTATCGTGCATGAACCACGTGTTGTGTCCTACTTGTAAAGGCACATGTTCTAGCTGCACAGGTAGAGTATCCCGTATGAAATCATGATAACGTGCTGCATTGAGCGTAGGTGGACGAAACTAAAATGAGCTCTAAAGTGGAAATTAAGCGTTTCCGAACACATGTCCACATAACATCTTTTCTTTATTTGTGTGTGAGGAATGTTTCCTGAAAGTTTGGCCGTACCATTTTGTAACACCCTGTATAATAGTGATTCGTTTTTGTCTTTAGAAGCTGTCACTCTCTCTTTTCTTCTCATTCTAGGGTATATACACCGTACCAGCGTTAGTCTGCCTTTTAGCTTGTCATCTTTCGCGTTGGCTTTACGCACTAGTTCAGAATACATCACCAAATTTCGACAGCAGACCGCGAATATTTTATAGAAACCAGTTTCTGAAGATTTATTTCTTCGAATAACCTATATAGTAATTTAACTTATTCAGTTTTCGCATGATCCAGAGTTTTCCGGTGCTGTCCGACGTGTGTGCGGCAGGATGAAACATTTCCCTCCACCAGTCTTCTAAGATGCATCAGTTACGCACGTTGTCAACTGATGTAGTAGATGTAGTACCCTTGAACCTGAAATCTTCTCAAGGAATGAGCCTGATTTATATACTAAGAAACCTAGGTATGTGTAACTAACCTTTTTTTTTACCAATCAAGCAGATATCTCTCACATCCTTCATTTCACTAAAGACGCCGTAGTCCGCAATTCACCCTCAGGTTCTTTATTCATTATCATTTCTTTAAAAGGCTTTAGCATTGAAGCTGCCTCCGCTACTGTTGAGACTGGAAACAGATGGGAAAGAGATCTTAACGAACTAGGCGTAATTGCTTCAAAGGAACAATATACTGCAGTAGTTGAAAAATCACAAATCCCATATGAAAGGTAAGGAATCTAGTCCCCGTCTAGCAGCCGTCATTACTCTTTTACATCGTCCTTGTAAATCTCTTGCGTCGACTTACAGGTTGGTTTATGTGAGAAGGACATTATAATCTTTATTCCCATTCGCCATAAGAGCATTTTCTTCCTCAACAATGAACTCGTCGTCTATGGAACATTATAAGTAATTTTCTTTGTTTTTACCAAGTTCCTCCACTACTTTACTCTGATGAGAAATGTTATTTTAAAGTAAAGTGTTACTTCGCATCTAGAGCAAATTAGTTAATAAATATCACACAAAAAATTATTTATCTTTAAGCTTGAAAGATGGCTATTTCTCAGAATCTACATATCATCACAGTATAATTTACGTTTATTGTGAATCGTGAAACTTATTTTACTATATCCTACTGTATGGGATCTCGCTCTAACCAATCTCACTATCGGTACTAATTATTATGTAACCTATCCAATTAGTCACTGGGTCAGTGTGAAATCATTCGCGAGTGCTTTTCCTCTCGTCCAGTAACAGTCCTTTGCGGGTTGCAACCATTGTGGCTTCCTTGTTCGAAAAGAGCCATTACTGTTTTACTAATACTAATACTATTACTACTACTACTACTACTGCTACTACTACCGTGCTCGTCTGGTCTGCGGAGTGAGTTTGAGACTTACATTCGGTACCACACGGTGTTGTGAAGGAATTTGCCTTTGGCTGATGGAGACACATACCGTTGAGCAGATATTACCATGTACCAGAAATCCGGTAAGATCAATATATTTACTATTCTACGCCAAAGCTTAGTCTGTCGAGTGTTTTGTGAATGAAATAAATCAGGACCTAGGTCGGGTCTCGTGATTCCGTCTAGTGGAATGGGAGTAGACAGACACAAACCTGTTTAGAAACTTGTTAGTGGCTGACATTAAGTATTTCGCTTTGAGCTATGAAATGTCTATGCTGTTGCCTCTCCCGAAGTGTAAGGATATATTTCTCGTTGATTTCAAATTATATATTTAATGGATGATGTTACGTCTGCTTGCGAACCCAATACTTCGAATTGTAGCTTGGAATATTCTTTCGGAGTTATAAAGTTTACTTTTGTATGCTTTGGACAATATAGTGTTGGTTAAACTCAATTCTCACAATTTATTTTAGCTGAGAAACGCATCATTCTTCGTATACAATCCATTTCAGTGTACCACGCTGGCTGGTAGTAATAGTACTGTTTTGTATCACGTAAAGTAACTGCTAATAAGAAAGCCATTCTAATTATGAAATTTACGTCTACTGAGGCATATTTGAGAGACAACAGTAGTATATAGAGACTCCACGAATGCACTCAAGTTACAGGGAATGAATAAGGTAAGGCTGTGTATACTGTTAAGAGAAATTTGGCTGGTTGTTAAATACAGCTGGAAGTGGCCACTTTAAAGCAAGATGAAACCCTCTTCTCTTATAGCTTATAGAGAAGTCAGACAGCCCGCATCTCGTGGTCGTGTGGTAGCGTTCTCACTTCCCACGCCCGGGTTCCCGGGTTTGATTCCCGGCGGGGCCAGGGATTTTCTCTGCCTCGTGATGGCTGGGTGTTGTGTGCTGTCCTTAGGTTAGTTAGGTTTAAGTAGTTCTAAGTTCTAGGGGACTGATGACCATAGATGTTAAGTCCCATAGTGCTCAGAGCCATTTGAACCATATTTTGAAGTCAGATGCTAAAAAGAATGTTTTAGCGCACACTGTACTCGTACTATCACCGAACAATATAGGGTACATGTTCGTGAAACTCAAACTGCGTCTGTTTTCTCATGTGTAAATTGTGCATTATTAATATTCGATCTGCTGAAATTTTTTTGTCTTAAGCCAAGGAGACAAAAGCGTGTCTTAGAAATAAGTCGACTTGCTGTAAGTCAAGAGTAATCAGCGGATGTACAGGAGTCCCACATGTGGGATAGGTATGCACAGAGATAGACACGATTTTGATCTAATTATGCTCCAACAGCGCTACAGGGAATGCCAGGTCGCAGTAAATATTGCCACGTGGTTGAGGAAACGGGGGCGGAGCGCATCCAAGTTCACTTAAGGAGGAAATTACTTGGTATCCGTAGTATCGCTTGATCTACCGAAGTTTCTGTTTGCTGTTCCCGGCTCGTGCGTAGGCGATATTGCGCGCAGAGGCAACCACCTACCAAGGACACAGAGGCAGCCGCCTACATTGCACTAAATATCGAAACTTGCCCAATACAGAGTTTCAAAACCCCGTATCTGACTTTGCGACAGATATTAGCAGACGTCAGCGAAAGCTGACACTGTTCCTCTCAGATTTGAAGCCGAGCGGCGGATGGTAGGTGGAAAACTAGTATCCGGGACGAAACCGGTTCATACTCTCATCTGTCAGTACAGGTCTAGCGCTTCTGGAGTTCCTTTAAATCCCGTCAGGCGAATCTGAAGAACGATCTCACATTAAGATCAAGGACGAAACTGCGCTTTCGTCTTGCGTAATCGGAATACGCGTTTTGATTCTGATAACATGAAGGAAGATAAAGAAACAGAGAAAGCACATATGGATACTGAACGGGTAATTAAGCACGCAAATGGAGATGAAGATGTGATCGGAGACTGCAATGTGGTGGTAGGGGAAGAAGCAGAAGAAAGGGTTAGTGGAGATGGGTTCGGTAGTAGGAAAAACAGAGGACAAAGATGAGATGCATTCTGCAATAAGTTTCAACAACTAATGGCCAATACTCTGTCGAAGAATTACGAGGTGAGAAGGTATTCCGCGTAAAGGCAGGAAAATTCCAGAAGATTTCAGTTAGATTACATCATGGTTAGGTAGAGATTCCAAAATCAGATACTGGACTGTAAGTTGCGCCCAGGAGCACATATACTCAGCCCACTATTCAATAGTGAAGAAGAGTAGGCTGAATATTAAGAGACTAATCAGTAAGAATAAATTCGCCAAGAAGTGGAGTACGGAAGTGCTAAGGAATGAAGAAGTATGCTTGAAGTTCTTTGAGGCTATATATACAGCAATAATGAATAGCTCAGTACGCAGTTCAGTTGAAGAAGAGTGGACATGTCTGAAAAGAGAAGTCACAGAAATTGGAAAGAAAAACATAGGTGGAAAGAAGGTAACTGCGAAGAAACCATGGGTAACAAGAGAAATACTTCATTTGATCGATGAAAGAAGGATGTACAAAAATGTTCAGGGGAACTCAGGAATACACACAAGGCGCTTAGGAATAAAATAAGTAGGAAGTGCAGGGAAACTAAGGCGAAATGGCTGCATCAGAAATGTGAAGAAATCCAAAAAGAAATGTTTCTCAGAAGGACTGACTCAGCGTATAGAGAAGTCAGAACAGCCTACTGTGTAATGAAAAGCAACGGTGGTACCATTCGACGCAGAGGATAGAGCGGATAAGTCGAAAAAGTACTTTGAGAGCCCCTATCAAGGATAACACCTGCCTGACGTGACGGGAAGAGGTAAGAGGTAAGAGATGCAAAACAAGAAACAGAATTTAAAAGAGATTTATAAGACATAAGGTAAGGCAGAAGAAGTTGACAGTCAATGAGAATATTTTTCGATATTTGGGGGAAAGGGCAAAAAAGAGACTATACATGAATGTATATAGAATGCTTGAATCTTTCGATATATGATCTGACTTTCTGGAAAATATCGTCCATACAATTCAGTAGAACGCAGGAGCTGACAAGTGCGAGAATTCTCGCACAATCAGCTTACAGATCATGCATCCAAGATGCTGACAAGACTAATACACAGAAGAGTGGAATACAGAATTGAGAAAATGTTTGCCTATAGAAAAAATAAAGGAACTAAAGAGACAGTTCTGACATTGACATTGTTAATGGAAGCAAGAATAAAGAAAAATCGAGAAACGAACATAGAATTTAGCGACCTGGAAGAAGTGTTTTACAGTGGAAAATGGTTCAAGACGTTCTAATTTTTGCAAAAAGTAACGATAAGCCATAGGGAAATCGGGTAATATACAACATGTAGAAGAATCAAGAGGAAACAATAAGACTCGGACACCTAGAACCAAGAGCTCGGATTAAACACTGTGTAAGACAGGGATGCAGTCTTTCGCCATTACGGTTCAATCCACACGTCGAAGAAGCAATGACGGAAATAAAAGAATGGTTCAAGATTAGAATTTAAAATGAAGTGAAAGGATTTCAGTGATGACATTTACCGATGACATTTCTATCCTCAGTGGAAGTGAAAAGAATTAGAGGATCTTCTGAATGGAATGAACACTCTAATGAGTACACAATATGGATTGCGAGTAAATCGAAGAGACACAAAAGTATTGAGAAGTAACAGAAATGAGAACAGCGAGAAACTTAATGTTAGGATTCATGGTCACAAAGTATTTGAAGTTAAAGATTCTTCTATCTAAGCAGTAAAACAGGCCATGACGGTAGGAGAAAGGAGGACATCAAAAGCAGACTAACGCTGACAAAACGGACAATCCATGCCATAAGAGGTCTACTAGTACCAAACATAGGCTTCTGAGGAAGAAATTTCTGACAAAGTACGTTTCAAGCAGAGCACTGTAAGGTAGTGAAAGACGAACTGTGGAAAAATCGGAACAGAAGCGATCTGAAGCATCTGTGACGTGGAGCTACAGGCGTGTGTGGGACATTACGTGGCCTGATAAGATAAGGAATGAGGAGCGCAGAATCGGAGAGGAAAGGAATATATGGGAATAATTGACAAGCAGGAGTTACAGGTTAGCATTATACATGTTAAGACATCTGGGAATAACTTCCACGGCCAAAGACGGAGATATAGAGGTTAAAAACGCTAGAGGACAACAGATATCACGTAATTTTAAATGATAATAAATGATTGATTGAATAATTCATGCAACGATAATCGTGCCGTCATTTTTATTGTATGAAATGGTTTTGAAAAAGTACATAATTAAACTTTTCTCTCATATGTATGTTAAAAGCCACGTCTGATTTTTTCTCAGCGTGCTATCACCAACAATAGCATACATATCCCAACGTAAAGACATTCGTCTTACTCACTATGGATAAAAATCCTTTTTAACTATGACGCGCTAATACATTTAAACTATTCTTAATTTTTTTCTGAGGGCCTGGATGTTCCAGGATAGCTGTCTATGTGCAACGGCAGCGTAAGCATTTATTGATATTATTATTAATGAAAACTGTACCTCTGGTCTAATGTGAATTGAAAAATATTGCAGGACGCCGTTTTCAGATTATTAAAATTATTCTTTTTATACTTTTAATATTATATGACTGTTCGAAGAACTTATATAATATCTGTAATTAATGGCGTCGCTACAAACATGAGCCTACACAGAAATTGCCAGGGCAACATTTAATTATTACATACTGAATCATATACAGGATAGGTACTAGCTACTCACAGAAATACGCACTACAATTATTAATCTCATACATATTCAACAAAATTATATTCCTACTACAAATAATTGTACCAGTAACCGACAGTGAAAATTTAGCGTCCGTGAGAGAGGACCGCAGAATCGACAAGACAATGATACAAAAACTACTCATCCTTCTTCTACAAAAAACACAGATAATAATATTTGTAATTCTGATAGCACAGATAACTCTTCTCCATTGTTAAGTCTCCGAAATTTAGTTCTGCAATTTTTTGCCGGAGGCAGTGCTATAAGAGACTATAGTGCATCCAGCAAATAATTGAGGATATAGCTTGCATGTGCTACTCCGAGATGAACAGGTTGGCAGAGGCGAGGAATTAGTGGTGGCCCGTATCAAACCAGTCAGAATACTGATTACTCGGAAACGACGTGTATATATAATGGGTAATTTTTGTCGTCTTCCGCTTGTAAAGAAACCAACCACTTTGGTCAAATCCTAATCCTATTTGGTTCCTCTTTAAATTTCGACTCTAAAGTCAGTTCTATAATTTAACTTACATGTACATTATGTTGCCCTTAAGAAAAAATAGTGATTTATTCCCTTATCATGGACCTTCATATGTCAGACTTTACAGAATACTGTGTCTTTTTACGTACAAGTTGGGTAATTTTACATCAATGATAACGTCGTATATACTACAATACTGGACATTAAAATTGCTACACAACGAAGATGACGTGTTACAGACGCGAAATGTTACCGACAGGAAGACGATGCTGTGACATGCAAATGATTAGCTTTTCAGAGCATTCACACAAGACTGGCGCCGGTGGCGACACCGACAACGTGCTGACATGAGGAAAGTTTCCAACCGATTTCTCATACACAAACAGCAGTTGACCTGCGTTTCCTGATGAAACGTTGTTGTGATGCCTCGTGTAAGGAGGAGAAATGCGTACCATTAGGTTTCCGACTTCGATAAAGGTCGGATTGTCGCCTATCGCGATTGCGGTTTATCGTATCGCGATATGGCTGCACGCGTTGGTCGAGATCCAATGACTGCTAGCAGAATATGAAATCGGTGGGTTCAGGAGGGTAATACGGAACGTCGTGCTGGATCCCAACGGCCTCGTGTCACTAGCAGTCGAGATGACATGCATCTTACCCGCATGGCTCTAACGGATCGTGTAGCCAAGTTTCGATCCCTGAGTCAACAGATGGGGACGTTTGCAAGACAACAACCATCTGCACGAACAGTTAGACGACGTTTTCAGCAGCATGGACTATCAGTTTGGAGACCACGGCTGCGGTTACCCATGACGCTGCATCACAGACAGGAGCGCTTGCGATGGTGTACTCAACGACGAACCTAGGTGCACGAATGGCAAAACTCTTTATTTTTCGCATGAATCCAGGTTCTGTTTACAGCATCATGATGGTCACTTCCGTGTTTGGTGACATCGCGGTGAACGCACATTGGAAGCGTGTAATCGTCATCGCCATACTAGCGTATCACCCGGTTAGCTATTGTTCGGATTGACGGCAGTTTGAACAGTGGACGTTACATTTCAGATGTGTTACGACCCGTGGCTCTACCATTCATTCGATCCCTGCGAAACCCTACATTTTGGCAGGATAATGCACGACAACATGTTGCAGGTCCTTTACGGGCCTCTTTGGATACAGAAAATGTTCGACTGCTGCCCTGGCCAGCACATTCTCCTGATCACTCACCAATTGAAAACTTCTGCTCAAGGGTGGCCGAGCAACTGGCTCGTCACGATTCGCCAGTCACTACTCTTGATGAACTGTGGTATCGTGTTGAAGCTGCATGGGCAGCTTTACCTGTACATGCCATCCAAGCTGTATTTGACTCAATGCCCAGGAGTATCAAGGCCGTTATTAGGTCAGAGGTGGTTGTTCTGGGTACTGATTTCTCAGTATGTATGCACCCAAATTGCGTGAAAATGTAATCACATGTCAGTTCTAGTATAATGTATTTGTCCAATGACTACCCGTTTATCATCAGCATTTCTTCTTGGTGTAGCAATTTTAATGGCCAGTAACGTATTTTTGTTGTTTAATTTCCTTTTTTTAATTATAATTCTATACAAACGGGTAATTCTACTACCTTATTCTGTGTCATGCATTCAGACTGCCGTCTGGTGACATATCTCATCTGTAGTCCAGGTCTAGTCGTCAGTTACTCTGTCGTAGCCAACACGACATTAAAACATTAAAAGACGTTAAACCGAATGTAGCTGTTTTGTTCATGCCATACAAATTCTTAGATTCTTAGATATGGTTACTGGATGTTACTACAATGCCTAGAAAATCTTGTGATATGATTTTATTTAATTTTAATTATTATATGCGTTCAACACTTTATTTTGAATTTTATCCATCCTTATGGAAAGAAATTTATGAGAACTAGTATCTCTAAGTGAATTTTATGTTTCCAGAATAAGATTTTCACTCTGCAGCGGAGTGTGCGCTGATATGAAACTTCCTGGCAGATTAAAACTGTGTGCCCGACCGAGACTCGAACTCGGGACCTTTCTTTCAGGAGTGCTAGTTCTGCAAGGTTCGCAGGAGAGCTTCTGTAAAGTTTGGAAGGTAGGAGACGAGGTACTGGCAGAAGTAAAGCTGTGAGTACCGGGCGTGAGTCGTTCTTCGGTAGCTCAGTTGGTAGAGCACTTGCCCGCGAAAGGCAAAGGTCCCGAGTTCGAGTCTCGGTCGGGCACACAGTTTTAATCTGCCAGGAAGTTTCATAGTTTTGGGTTCTTTTTGACAAAAAGCTAAATTTATATCTGACGGTAAAAATAAAATAAGTAAAATAGAGTACCTCCAGCGGTTTCATTTAATGTCTATAATAGTGACGGGAAAGCCTAACCAAAAATGTTCGCATTTAAAGAGACGAAGAGATATATCACTTTTATTCATACACAGTAATTATATTCATAGTTCATAATGGGATGTTTGTCCACCGTGGATGTCCATGCATGTTCTGCAAAGTGCCCCCTAGTGGCCACAATGTTGGTCAGAGGCTCCATTGGCAGTGGGCTCCATCTCTACACCAGCACAGTCGACGTTAGATGGTTGTCGGTCAATGTGTGCATGCAGCTGTACGTCTCTCCAACCCATCGCATATGTGCTCGACTGGATTTAATTCGATGTAATGGGCAGGTCAGTCCATTCGCCCATTCCCTCATTGCAAGACCTCCTCCACTTACGCAGTTCGATACGCTCGCTTATTAACATCCTTAAAAACGAATTCAAGGGTGAAAGCACCTCTGGAAAGACGCACAGTGGGAAGGGGTTGGAAGAATACAGTGTCACAAGAATGGCTGGTGGAGGTCATTACGCCTACGCCACATTATGCCTCCCCACAGCACAATACCAGAACCACCAAAACGACCATGTTCTACTATGTAGGAATCAACATGGATTCCGGAAACAGCGATCGCGTGAGACCCAACTCGCTTTATTTGTTCATGAGACCCAGAAAATATTAGATACAGGCTCCCAGGTAGATGCTATTTTTCTTGACTTCCGGAAGGCGTTCGATACAGTTCCACACTGTCGCCTGATAAACAAAATAAGAGCCTACGGAATATCAGACCAGCAGTGTGGCTGGATTGAAGAGTTTTTTGCAAACAGAACACAGTATGTTGTTCTCATTGGAGAGATGTCTACAGACGTTAAAGTAACCTCTGGCGTGCCACAGGGGAGTGTTATGGGACCATTGCTTTTCACAATATATATAAATGACCTAGTAGATAGTGTCGGAAGTTCCATGCGGCTTTTCGCGGATGATGCTGTAGTATACAGAGAAGTTGCAGCATTAGAAAATTGTAGCGAAATGCAGGAAGATCTGCAGCGGATAGGCACTTGATGCAGGGAGTGGCAACTGACCCTTAACTTAGACAAATGTAATGTATTGCGAATACATGGAAAGAAGGATCCTTTGTTGTATGATTATATGATAGCGGAACAAACACTGGTAGCAGTTACTTCTGTAAAATATCTGGGAGTATGCGTGCGGAACGATTTGAAGTGGAATGATCATATAAAATGAATTGTTGGTAAGGCGGGTACCAGGTCGAGATTCATTGGGAGAGTCCTTAGAAAATGTAGTCCATCATCAAAAGAGGTGGCTTACAAAACACTCGTTCGACCTATACTTGAGTATTGCTCATCAGTGTGTGATCCGTACCAGATCGGGTTGACGGAGGAGATAGAGAAGATCCAAAGATGAGCGGCGCGTTTCGTCACAGGGTTATTTGGTAACCGCGATAGCGTTACGGAGATGTTTAGCAAACTCAAGTGGCTGACTCTGCAAGAGAGGCGCTCGGCATCGCGGTGTAGCTTGCTCGCCAGGTTTCGAAAGGGTGCGTTTCTGGATGAGGTATCGAATGTATTGCTTCCCCCTGCGTATACCTCCCGAGGAGATCACGAATGTAAAATTAGAGAGATTAGAGTGCGCACGGAGGCTTTCAGACAGTCGTTCTTCCCGCGAACCATACGCGACTGGAACAGGAACGGGAGGTAATGACAGTGGCACGTAAAGTGCCCTCTGCCACACACCGTTGGGTGGCTTGCGGAGTATAAATGTAGATGTAGACAATGTGGGGCATACCATAAGTGGCGAGGTGTAGGAACAAATAACGTACTTGTGAAATCTGTGGAACATGATCCTTTTGGTGGTCGACGTGTTATATTGTGGGGTGGTATTATGTTGTATGGACGTACTGACAGCCAGACATGGGTGCCATAAAACTGTATGCCATGCATATGTGCGTCTTTTAAGGGTGGGTACGACCCTGATGTCATTTATATGGCTGACAATGCGCGACTGCTTCCAATAGCGCGGGTGGAGAAGATCTTGCAATGGGAAGATATTCGGTGAATGGACTGACGTGCCCCCATTCCCCCAACTTAAATCCCATTGCTCACGTGTGAGACTTGTTGGGGAGACGTTTTGCAGCGCGTCCAGATGCACCAGCGACCATCAAGTATCTGTAAACTGCGCTGGTGGAGGAATGGAAACCCCTACCGAAGGAAATGATTATCAACCCTGTGGCCAGCGTGGGAATACGTTGTATAGCATGCATTCCCGACAATGGTGACCACACAACGTATTAAGAAAATGGTTCAAATGGCTCCGAACACTATGGGACGTAACATCTATGGTCATCAGTCCCCTAGAACTTAGAACTACTTAAACTTAACTATCCGAAGGACATCAAACACATCCATTCCCGAGGCAGGATTCGAACCTGCGACCGTAGCAGTCGCGCGGTTCCGGACTGAGCACCGAGAACCGCTCGGCCACCGCGGCCGGCTAACGTATTAAGAACCAGTTCCACTTTTTGTAACATGCAAGAAAGCATTCGAGCATGGCGGTGACTTCAGTGCGTTTTTTGTCTATGAGTAAAAGGGGCATACGGACCCGCCAGGGTAGCCGAAAGCGCTAAAGCGCTGCTGCCTGAACTCGGGTAGGTGCGTCGGCCCCATATGGAATCCGAGCGGCGGACTAACGACAAGGGCTGGTGTGTGGGTCAGCGTGTATGTGATTTTTAGGTGGTTTTCCACATCCCGCCAGGTGAATACTGGCTGGTCCCCACGTTCCGCATCAGTTACCTGACTCGCAGACATTTGAAAACGTTCGCACTATTCCAAGGATTACACTAGACGCAGACAGATGGGGTACACACATTCCGTCATGGGGGAGAACAGGATGTCCACAGGAAGTGCATCTGGACACCCCTTAAAATTAATACGCCAAATCTGGTTAACCATCACAGCAGACCCAGCCAGTCGGAGTAAATGCTCGGAAAGAGAGAGAGTAAAAGTGGCACATGTGTTGGTCTCATACGGCATATCTTTCAGTTATCATCAGTATTATACTGTGGCAGTTCTTTTTATATATGGTCCGGGTTTCATCGAGATATATTACTTGGCAGTGACTCTTCATGAGAAAATTACTTTCGTCCTTAAAACTTGCAAAGCAGTGTACTTTGTTTTATGTGGAAAGGAGAAATTTTATGTCATAGACCTAGACCGTTTCATTTCCAAAGAGATCACTCAACAGGACATAGGAGGGACCCAGTATTTCGTAACACTGTACCCAATTCGTGATCTTCTTTTCCAAAATTGTAACTGTAATGAATATAAGTTATTTATGTTTGTCATCACATTGGCGGTAGGTAGCTGTTCGATAACTTATTTCACTACACAGCCACACACCCAAATATGTCATCTGTCGACATAATACTTTTATACTTTTTTAGCTCAAGTAAACATGCTGATCATAAGTTCTTTACAACGTCGCACATTCTTCCATAATGGGTCATCTTCCTCCCAATGACCGTTACTTGGTGTTAGTATCTCATGAATATGTTACTGAAACATGCCTGGAGAGTGAGCGTCTTTTGAATTCTTTAAGAAATTGATTTCAACGATTCAGCAAGATCTTGCGTTGGATAACTCTTCAAAGTGAAGCGTTTCTTGTATGAGATAATGTGCAAGGATTTGGAAGAGGTGTCGACGTAAATGTACATATGTGTTGTAAGATTGTCTTTAATTACCAACTGCTAGACGTGCACATTTCGATGCTGTGGCACTTTGAACATTTTTCATTCATTGCATGAAATATATACAACTGTAATGAGATCCACCAAAACTACTATCTTTACATTTTGTTTGCCGCTAACGCTTTAGAACGGTGGCACATTGTCAAGTATTACGTTATATGTTCTTAAATGTAATTTAACATCCACAGGGTGCAGAAAAAGAGCCGCACATGTAGGTAGGCATGCGATTCCTCATTCCAGTTCAGGACAAAAGCTACTTAGCAAGACCCAGCCCTGACAATACGTTTAGTAGAAATATGATTTAAAAAAAACAAGCCTCTGGAAACGCTGTAACTGTGTGTAGCGTGGCCAAGTGAATGCAATTTGAACTCTGCATTACGCCAGAAATGCCATATTGGCTCAGTGTGATGAGACAATGCGATGGTGAACAGATATGCAGACATACCGATGTTCCAGTTGTGTTTGCGCCTAGCTTTGTTTTTCTTTAAGTTAAAGCATTAAATCGTTTACAATTTACATCTCCACACTGCGCTATCTTGTTTATTTCTTTCTGCTACTGTTACCTTTATTTGAATATTAATACATAAGATAAACTTCTTACAGACATAAACGACGACTTGTTCCGTCTAATACACAAATGAAACCGATAAAAATATTAGAGGATATAGTTACTTCGTGTGTATCCAATGAAGTTCAAAAAACTAACTATTCAGTTCAGGCTACAGTAGAATTCACATTCGGCTACACACAAAAATTCCATACTGTACGTTTGACATCCAGGCTTATCTTCTCAGAACTGGTACGTACACATAAGAGCAACTTTTACTTTAGAGAAAATGTTCAAAGCAGCCACTTTACCGTTCCTGTTTCATGCCTTGCCAGACTCTACGCTGAACATCTGCACCCAGCACTGCTGAAGCGGTATGCACACGAACTACTAGGCCATGAACATCCATGGCTGAACTTGTTTCTTTAAGTGCCTCCTTTAGTAAAAATCTGCATCTACATCTACATATATACTCCGCTATCCACCAAGCTGTGTGTGATGGAGGGCACAATTCGCGCCAAATTCATATCCCCCCCTCTGTTCCATTCGCGGATCGCGCAAGGGAAAAACGACTGTCTGAACGCCTCAGTACGAGCTCTTATTTCCCATTCTTTGAATGATGATCATTACGCGATCTGAAAGTTTGTGGTAATAATATATGCACTATATCCGTGGTGATGATTGGATTTCGGAATTAGGTGAGCAGCCCTTTCTGTTTAGCGCGTCGTCTATCTGCAAGTGTGTCTCATTTCAAACTTTCTATGAGATTTGTAACGCTCTCACGATGGCTAAATGTACCAGTCACGAATCTTGCTGCTCTTCTTTGGACCTTCTCAATCTCTTGAATCAGACCCAAGTGGTAAGGGTCCCATACAGACGAACAATACTCTAAGACTGGATGAACTAACGTACTGTGAGCTATTTCCTTTGTTGAAGGACTGCATCTCTTAGGATTCTACCAATAAACCGCAATCTAGAGTTCACCTTACCCGTTACTTGTGTAATCCGATGATTCCATTTGAGATCATTTCGAATAGTCACAACCAGATACTTGACTGATCTTACAGCTTCCAAAGACTAATCGTTTATTTTGTGCTCATACATTAATGCGGATTTTCGCCTTGTTATACGCAGTAGGTTACATTTACCAATATTAAGAGATAACTGCCAGTCATTACACCACGCATTTATTTTCTGCAAATCTTCATTGATATGTTCACAACTTTCGTGTGATACTACTTTCCTGTATACTATACATCGGCAACCAGTCTAAGGCCGCTGTCAATACAATCAACCAGATCCCATATGTAAATCGTTAGAAGCAGAGGACCCTATTACGTTGACCTGGGGCACACCTAAAGCTACTCTTATTTGTATTGAAGTTACCCCGTTCAGGACGACATACTGCTCCCTGACTGTTAGAAAACCTTCTACCCAATATAGGAGATTAAGGCTCAGGCCATTTTCCTGGAAACACTTCATTTAAACTGTAACATACATTCATTCGAAAATGTGGCGGCGCACCATCATGATGAAACCTTTGGTTTCGCCAACGCCAAATGCAACGTTTTTCAGTGCTACAGCCAACGTATGATAAAGGGCATTTCACGTGTCTTCCAATAGGTAGGAGCCCAAAAACACTCCTACCACGATTTGAGTCCACAGGTTGTAAACTCCCAACAGTAAAAATTCCATAGCCTCCCAACAGTAAAAATGATATATCATTCACATTCAGCGTAACCTCCCAATAAAAAATTCCGTTATCTACCAATAATGCAATGAGATTAATCTCTCAATAAAACTGTGGCTTACTTATTACCTTTCAATAATGAACTGACTGTGAATCTAAAGTGGTAAATTTTGGACGTCAGCAGTGCTGCGTCATGGCCCTGAAAGATCGTACTGAATAATCTGAAAATTTATAGCTCAACCAAGTCGCCGGATAACGCGTATATATCTGCTCCTATAAGAAATTTTTCTGGCACAACCCAGTGTAATGCCTGCCGATAGATTTGTCATGTATAAAAAGAAACATATGTTTTTCCTTTACAGTAATGGGGAAGACCATGGATTGGAGAAATTAGTAAATCCTTTGAGATGAATGATTGTCAAAAGATTCTTTTTATGAGAAAGGTTATTATTAAGATTTTAAGATTTTTTTAAGACATTTACATGCGACTTGATATAACAATACTACGTAAGTGCGAGGCTGCTTTTACCTTATACTACAACGCTCAGGCTCCACCATCGCTCCCCACAACTGGCCCAGCCAACTCGATACACCAGACTGCTAGCTACAGCTTACTCCTACTGCTGACAACACTGCTCTCTGGTCTGACATTCTCTTATAGCTTACATATCGCAGGCAGCGCTTGAGCAATCCATCGAAATTACATGTGCTCGAGTGCGCTAGCAACAAAATCCATGAAATGGACCTCTGACGTAACCTTCCACTGGGGGGGGGGGGGGGGGTCAAAAATTTGGCAGCAATGGTGAGTCAATTCGACTTGGCAAGAGCAAGAAATTTTTCTATAATCCATTTAGTAACTATGTCTACAGTCACAGAGTAAATAAATTATTGATAAGTGCAGAACATATCAAGAAATGAAATAGAGTGCACATGCACTGATTTCCGAACATATTAAGAAATGAAAAAATGTATACGCAATGAGTACAAAATATATTAACAAATGACGTAAAGCGCGCACACAATGTATAAGTCTTTAGCATTTTTTACAAGAACTGAATGCATTAGGAAATGAAATGAAGTGTACACATACTGTAAAAGTCTTTAGCATTTTTACATGAATTAAACATACCAAGGAGTGAAATAAAGTGCACACGCACTGTGTATAAAATACATTAACAAATGACATAAAGTACACACCCACTGTGAAAGTCTTTAGCATTTTTACATGAACTAGGAAAGGAATGGGAAGGATAGCATCATGGATGTAGCACAGTGGATTGCACATAGCTGCACTAAAAGTCCATATCTTTCTACAGAAGCACACCACCAAGTGAGACAATCTGAAGTTCCAGAATGAGATTTTCACTCTGCAGCGGAGTGTGCGCTGATATGAAACTTCCTGGCAGATTAAAACTGTGTGCCCGACCGAGACTCGAACTCGGGACCTTTGCCTTTCGCGGGCAAGTGCTCTACCAGCTGAGCTACCGAAGCACGACTCACGCCCGGTAC
Organism: Schistocerca serialis cubense; assembly: GCF_023864345.2. Lineage (NCBI taxonomy): Eukaryota > Metazoa > Arthropoda > Insecta > Orthoptera > Acrididae > Schistocerca > Schistocerca serialis. Next base: position 318,453,262 of record NC_064644.1, on the reverse strand, counting down.
TCACAGCTTTACTTCTGCCAGTACCTCGTCTCCTACCTTCCAAACTTTACAGAAGCTCTCCTGCGAACCTTGCAGAACTAGCACTCCTGAAAGAAAGGATATTGCGGAGACATGGCTTAGCCACAGCCTGGGGGATGTTTCCAGAATGAGATTTTCACTCTGCAGCGGAGTGTGCGCTGATATGAAACTTCCTGGCAGATTAAAACTGTGTGCCCGACCGAGACTCGAACTCGGGACCTTTCTTTCAGGAGTGCTAGTTCTGCAAGGTTCGCAGGAGAGCTTCTGTAAAGTTTGGAAGGTAGGAGACGAGGTACTGGCAGAAGTAAAGCTGTGAGTACCGGGCGTGAGTCGTTCTTCGGTAGCTCAGTTGGTAGAGCACTTGCCCGCGAAAGGCAAAGGTCCCGAGTTCGAGTCTCGGTCGGGCACACAGTTTTAATCTGCCAGGAAGTTTCATATCAGCGCACACTCCGCTGCAGAGTGAAAATCTCATTCTGGAAACATCCCCCAGGCTGTGGCTAAGCCATGTCTCCGCAATATCCTTTCTTTCAGGAGTGCTAGTTCTGCAAGGTTCGCAGGAGAGCTTCTGTAAAGTTTGGAAGGTAGGAGACGAGGTACTGGCAGAAGTAAAGCTGTGAGTACCGGGCGTGAGTCGTGCTTCGGTAGCTCAGTTGGTAGAGCACTTGCCCGCGAAAGGCAAAGGTCCCGAGTTCGAGTCTCGGTCGGGCACACAGTTTTAATCTGCCAGGAAGTTTCATATCAGCGCACACTCCGCTGCAGAGTGAAAATCTCATTCTGGAAACATCCCCCAGGCTGTGGCTAAGCCATGTCTCCGCAATATCCTTTCTTTCAGGAGTGCTAGTTCTGCAAGGTTCACAGGAGAGCTTCTGTAAAGTTTGGAAGGTAGGAGACGAGGTACTGGCAGAAGTAAAGCTGTGAGTACCGGGCGTGAGTCGTGCTTCGGTAGCTCAGCTGGTAGAGCACTTGCCCGCGAAAGGCAAAGGTCCCGAGTTCGAGTCTCGGTCGGGCACATAGTTTTAATCTGCCAGGAAGTTTCATATCAGCGCACACTCCGCTGCAGAGTGAAAATCTCATTCTGGAAACATCCCCCAGGCTGTGGCTAAGCCATGTCTCCGCAATATCCTTTCTTTCAGGAGTGCTAGTTCTGCAAGGTTCGCAGGAGAGCTTCTGTAAAGTTTGGAAGGTAGGAGACTAGGTACTGGCAGAAGTAAAGCTGTGAGTAGCGGGCGTGAGTCGTGCTTCGGTAGCTCAGTTGGTAGAGCACTTGCCCGCGAAAGGCAAAGGTCCCGAGTTCGAGTCTCGTTCGGGCACACAGTTTTAATCTGCCATGAAGTTTCAATCTGAAGTTCTCTTCCCTGAAGTATTTATCATGGTAGCCAACACACTGAAATGTTGTATTAATATTCTATGTTATCATTTTAGTAGTACATTAGGTATACCAAACAGTAGGACCATAATACCATCTCCATCGTTCAAGGTGGTGGACAGCTTCATATGGCAACACCACATTCTTGTAATATCCATACTATTACATCAACGTAGAATTAGTGCACAAACCAAATATGGTGTTCCATGATCGTGAGGATGGACAGGACATACGGATATTTCTAGCATATTTCATCAATAAAATTGACATGAGCAGTTTTGTCTGACTGCCTGCATCAATCGCCTCGTATTCTGAAAGAAAAATAATTAGTTAAGACTGCTACTGTACAGTGTGTATAGTATATTCCTGTTAATGCTTGTTAAAAATTCTGATTCATTTACTCTTCATGACAAGGTATTGCATTTTATTTCTTTCATTCTGATGGTAAAATTTCCATTTCATAGTAGGCCAGTGTGGTTGTATAATTTATTTCTTTTTCACGTCGTTGCTTTCTAAACATGGTGAATATGGATTATATCTTGCATGTAAATCATATACCCATTAAATAAAAACTTATTTCCAGTGATATGACTAAGCATACAGCATAGCATGACAGAAAATGTATTAGGTCAAGACCATACACAATATTCAAGTGCAAAAAATGTACACACTGTATCATAATGTAATAGCAAAAAATGTACAATGGTCAAAATATTCAGAGATCATATGACAAAAATGTTGAAGTCAACTGGTGTTTCTTACATCTTAAAGATTTCATACAGATAAAAATTCTACTTTCGACAGGTAAACAATCATGCATACACAAAAAACGGAAAATGTGCACGGTCTGATACATAACGACATGAAAAATGGCCTGCTAACCTTATCTTGCCGGGCACTTGCCAAGAAAAAATATGATCACATCAGTAAGTAGTCATATAGATATAATTGCGTAAGTGGTGATACAAATATCAAGAAATGGCATTACAGTGTGATAAATCGTGAAGTACGTTAGTTCAATAAAGGGTTTAATATTGGAAATATAGTGATTGCCCTTGCTTTTTCTGGTTCTCAAAATTTCGACGTGTACTACATTGGGGTGAGGAATGCTGCGAATTCTATATGGACCTGCGTATAGAAGATCAAATTTACTGCATCTACTCTTTCCTCTGTTGGATAAATAATGTGTGCGTACTAATATCTTCTGTCCAATGTGAAAGTCACGGCGTGTACAAACCTGTTTTTGCTGTCTCCTCCAGACGCTCTGCGGCACGTTTGATGTTGTTGAGAGCAATGTCAATTATTTCATGGTGGAGTAGTCGACGAGATGTATGAAAAGATACTAATTCTTTAATTTTGTTAGGTGGTTCAACATTTTTCAATATGACAGACAGAGATAGCATAGTAAAGTCATTTGGCATGGAGTTTATTACATCCAGGAATGAGAGTATGTGTGTATCCCAATCAATATGTCTTTTATGGCAGTATATTCTACATAGATTACCAATTTCTTTCATCAGTCGTTCAGAAGGGTTGGAAGAAGCGTGATACCTGGATATATAGATCGGAGAAATGTTGTGTGTCCATATTAGAGTTCGAAATTGTGGTCCATTGTCGGGAATTACTTTCAATACATGCCCTACATGAAATAAAAAGTGTTTTACAAATGCATTCGAAATAGATTTCGCAGTGGCTTTGCGTAACCCAGTGAAGGTAACAAATTTCGAAGTGAGTTCAACAGCGACAAAGATGTAACAAAAACCTCTATTAGATCTGGGAATCGGACGAGAAATGTCTACTGCCTCCATGTGTCTCAATTTAACGGGTACAATGGGATGTAACGGAGGAATATGTGAAGTCGTGTCTGATTTAGCTTTCTAGCAGATTTTACATGACGCTAAAACTCGTCGAATACGTTTCTCCATGTTGTCAAGATAACAGTTCTGTTTCAGTATAAGAATACATTTTCTGCCTCCATAATGTGCGTAACTTAAATCAGTATACCAAATTAATTTGTTAACAAGTTCGTCAGGAATACGTAATAACCAGTTGTTGCTGTCAGGGTGAGAGCGGCGAAACATAATATTATTGCGTACAGTGTAATGGTTTCTAATCGTAGCGTTATTCCTATCTTGCCAAAGGTGTTTAATTTCTTTCCATACGTTGCCTTTACTCTGCTCTTGTGCTATGTCTCGTAATGACGATGAAATGAAATTTTCAAGTGCAACTTGTTGAATATACATGACGCTGAAATTTGCTTTGCAGAAGTTGGTTGCGATGTCTTGCTGATTGCTGCTGAGAGAACGGGATAGTGCGTCTGCTACAATATTTTATGTACCGGGAATGTGAACAATTGTAAAATTAAATTCCTGTAAATAAAGTTTCCATCTGCTTAACCTGTCATGTGTAAATTTAGCGGAAAGTAAAAACTGTATAGCACTATGATCTATGCAAACGGTGGTATGTCTTCCATAAAGAAAAAGCCTAAATCTGGTAAATGCCCATATAACACATAATGTTTCAAGTTCTGTAACAGAATAATTGCGTTCAGCAGGGGACAGAATGTGACTTGCAAAAGCGATCTTTTGAATTAGGGCCCACTCTAGTACCGTCTTCTTCAATTTCCAGAAAAATGTGAACGCCTAAAGCGGTGTTATAACTGTCAGTGGCAATGGAGAAATTTCTGATAAGACCTGGGTGTGATAAAAGTGGTCCATTCAAAGCATGTTTCAGATTAACAAATTCAGACTGTGCTTGGCTATACCAGGACCATATAGTGTTTCTACCCGTCAGCTGGCATAATCTAGGGGTGTCTAAAGCAGAGTAATGAATAAATTTAGGAAAAAAGTTAATTAATCCCAGAAAGCTGCGTAGTTGTTTCTTTGTCGTTGGAACAGTAATGTCACGTAAGGCTTGAAGTTTTTCCGGGTCAGGCGCAAAGCCCTCTGCTGAAATTACATGTCCAAGAAATTTTATAGAAGTTTTGCCGAAGTGTGGTTTTCTCAGATTAACTGTGACTCCTTGTGCTCGAGAAGCTTGTAACAGTTGTTCAAAAATCAGATTGTGTTCATACCAGTCAGCTTTTGCAGTAAGAATGTCGTCTACATACGTTGTGACTCTGTCTTTCAGTTCTGTCGGAAGTATAGTATTCAAACCGCGAATAAACGCTGCTGAAGAAATTGTTAAACCGAACAATTGATATAACAATACTACATATGCGCGAGGCTGCTTTTACCTTATTCTACAACGCTCAGGCTCTGCCATCGCTCCCCACGACCGGCCCAGCCAACTTGATACACCAGACTGCTAGCTACAGCTTACTCCTACTGCTGACAACACTGCTCTCTGGTCTGAGATTCTCTTATAGCTTACATATCGCAGGCAACACGTGAGCAATCCATCGAAATTACATGTGCTCGAGTGCGCTAGCAAGAAATTCCTTAATCATAGACCTCTTACAAGGTGAACGCCACCTTCGCGGCTGACATATGGGTTGTGCTCCGACCAGTAATGGTTGCTGTGGAGGGTGTAAACACCTTCTCGAGTGAAGCCAGAATCCGTATCACGTTGTTTATAAAATGTTTGTTTTCTTCCCTTGTTGCAAAACCTATTCACAAAACTATACTCGACGACTGTGGTCTTCTGGCCGATGGTGTTGTGTTAACGTGTAATGATATGACTGCGGTTCTTCATCGTGCAATAGTTCAATAACTGGTATTCGAGATATCGGGATCTGCCTTTCAGTATCACGAGTGGTTTTGCAGGATAACTGGTGAATAGTTTCAAGAATCGAGTACTTTGGTTGTTGAGTCGGCCTACTACTTGTACATGTCTATTACTTGTGGACGAAGATTACCGGTTCCCCGAAGGCGTTGCTCCAGGAGACGAAATACATTCTCATCGGGGTGGTGCCTTTCAAGGTACCGTGAAGCATATGTGCGAGTAGCAGCTTGAATTTCGATGCACCCTGCACCAAGATCATCTCCCAATATTCCTTGTTTGTGCACTCCATCGAGAATCCGCCATACATGATGGATTACATTGGCTTGTCAAAGCTATTTTTATGTCGTACCAAGATGTCCTTCTTACAAATGACGATTGTTAGGGAACGGATCTCTAAGAAGCAAAAAAGGTACCTGACTAGGATTCGAACCATTGGTCCACAGTGGATGGGGTTGATGTTCGAAAAGTCTGGTCAGTGAGCTACGCTGACTGATAAAGTAGTGCGATGTGATACTTTTTCTGTACATTCTGATGCGCTGCACCATATGACATTGTTACCATATCCTCGTTTACAGACCGAGCGAGCTGGCGCAGTGGTTAGCACATTGAACTCGCATTCGGGAGGAGGACGGTTCAATGCCGCCTCTGGCCATCCTGATTTAGGTTTTCCGTGATTTCCCTAAATCGCTTCAGGCAAATGCCGGGATGGTTTCTTTGAAAGGGCACGGCCGACTTCCTTTCCTAATACGATGAGACCGATGACCTCGCAGTTTGGTCTCTTTCCCCCAAAACAACCCAATCCTAGTTTACACACATTTTTAAAAATATGCCTGATCTGGTTTTGCTACATTAACTTTGTCTTTAATCTCGATGGGGAATCGCGATATAACTTACCGCTTGAAAATGTTCCATCGCTTGGTATCGGTAGTGCTAAACGAAACATAAGGAAAGTAACTTTGGTAGATCTTTTCACAACAGTTTGAATTACATACCTTTTATTAAGGTTGCAGAGCAGCGCATACAAGAAATACTTTTCACTCACATTTAGCTTTATTCATTGAAGTGCCTTGTCTCCACTTAATTTTGACACATCTGTTTTGGTTCCTAGAAAGAAGAAATGGAAAATTTTGTAGATGAAATGGGATACTGAGGAATAGCTGTAGAAATAAACAATAAAATTTCTACACTTAACCTTAGCGCTATATAACATGAAATGATTAAATGAAATTAATTTATTCAATATTTACGTATTTGTTGTATTCGTATTTGCAATAGTGAATGAGAACTTTTGATACAACGATATCATTAATTGTTTCACCAGACATCCATATTGATATTACTTTTTGGAGGAAGGAAATGTGGGTGTAAGTATTTAGTTGCTTTTAATATTCCACTCACCCACTAATAAAGGGGCTACTTAAGGTGGCGTTCTCCTCAAGTGTCTTTGGTGATCTGATGTTGAAGCGTTCACGAATGTAAATAACCCCAAGTCCAGGAACCTCTATTTTAGCTTTGTGTCCTTCCTTCATTTCGGATTCCTTGTGCGAAACTACATCCACCCATAAAAAATGCAGGTCTTTTTTTCGTTGATGTTGAAATGTTAAGTACAGAACCGCAACAGAAAGACGACAAAAATGCGTTATACGCTGGGGAAAAAACGAATCTATCACCAGGTCACTCTTACTGAAATTTTTTTTCTTGTGCTCTGTATCTCGAAATAAGACATTACAGTCAGTAGCGGACTCTGTGTCTACAGCTGCAGCAGACGGGACAGAATGCATTACCAGTCAAGAACGGCTGATATCATAAGTGCTTCTTTGTGCGAAATAGGAAAGAACAACCAATATGACATCAAACATTTCGAAGTCATGCATAATCTTCTGTAAGTAAGGTGCAGGCAGCTTTCAGTGTCTTGCGAACTTATTTGGAGGTTTTATTTTTGCTGTGAAGAATATGTGGGCATACACGCGCACACACACACACACACGTATTGTATGCTTGTATGTGTGTGTGTGTGTGTGTGTGTGTGTGTGGGTGGGTGGGAGGGTGGGTGGGTGAGTGTGTGTGTGGGTGTGGGTGGGTAGGAGGGTGGGTGGTTGGGTGTGTAAACTATATTAGTTGAGTAACATGATAAGTTCTCAAAAACAAATAACATCCTACAATCGTTGTCTTTAAACGTCAGGATGCCACTATTAAGTGAGTTTCATAACGACTTCTCCAGCACGGAAGTAGTATGTCAAACCCATTACGAATTCGTTTCCTGTATTCGTCCAGCTAATTACTCAACTTCTTATAGATTTGTGAAACCGACTGAAGTGTTTACTTTAAACATTAGACATTTCATAACACACAACCTGTAAATGAAAACGGTTTAAGTTACACCAAAACCGACTTTTTTTTTTAATTTTTCACCTGCTAAATTTCTTGTAACGTCACTAGTTTCTTCCGCCGAATGACATCTTTTGTAGCTCATCTCTCTGACGTGTCTTGGGTTTTCTGATTTTTGATAATAGTAACATCAAAAACTATAGTACAGTAATAATAACTACTATCGTTTGAGTTGTGTTTGTAACTTGTCTGCATTGTGAGTTCGTAGTCTTTCAAAACAACGTTAATGCAAATAAAATTTTCTAGATAACAGACCATGTCTTGTGCCAGAAACACTGATATATTTTGTAACACAACACGATCTACAGTTTTATGAAAATTGTGTTCATTGGTTATTACAGTTCATTTTACCGGTTGTTTTTAGGTACAAACGTCTTACTTCTCACTCACTCGAAAATATTATTTTTGAGGTACGTTATAGCGTGTTGGTGGTATTTCACGTTTTTCTATACATCCACTTACAAAGCTTCACCAATATCAAACACTGCAAACTCTCTTCCTTCCAACTGTGTTCAGCAGTTTTGCTTGCCACGTGCGGACGTGGCTCATAACAGCACAAAATACAATTGGAGAAGTTATCCATTTGAGCCTCCCTCCACGTTCAGAGACTGCTATGTGTGTGCCTGATTCCATAGCATACTTGCTGGACACGCCCCACAACTTCGTGGCGGTGTGTTACAGGGCGGACAGGTCCATGTGATAGCTTCAGGGACGTCTATCTAAATGTAAATGACGATGCGTCAGAACTTTAAATGGAAACCAAACGCCCATATTGTGCAGCGACGACATGGGACACAGGTGCCGTAAGATTTAAAAAATACAGGTCGTGCTGTGAGGAAATGAATGTGACAAACCGAAATCGCCAAGTTTGAGGTAATGTGTTGACAACGGGAGGCTATTCACATCATCTGTCCAACAAAGATGAACTCGCAGAACGAATAAATGCAACAGGCAGAGCCTAACATTTTATTTCAGCGGAAACTCGATGCAAGAGAAAACAAATTGTACATATATTTCAGGTTATGCCTTTTTTTATTTTCAGTTGCGTCTTACAGGACAAACTCCACATTTTTGCCACGAATATTGTAAAACGTCTATAGCGCATATGAATCCACAAATAAAGTGTGGCCAAAACCATGAAGCTGAGTATCATGAAATTACCATTAGACAGTTTGCTTTGGAGAATAGGAGCATTTAATATTATAATTACGTATTCTGTAACCTGTTATGCACTTCCAGGCGAGGAAAGAAAGACAAAAGTTAGAAAGTTATGTTTTATATTTACTGAAGTGTACTCATGTGAAACTGCAGGACATGAGGAAGATAAGATGTGTGCTGCATTCAAGTCTCAGCAGAGAATACAGTACTGTGAGCGATCAAACCACCGCACAAGATAACGAGGACGTAAAGGGGACAATAATTTGGGCATATGAGGAAAAGTTTCTCAAGTACGTGACAATAAACTGCCATACCTGTGTTAAATGGAACCGTTCATACTTCATTACTGTTAAAAAAAATATACTAATGATGGAAAATCGAAATAAATCCTATGAATATTGAGATCTAGCACTTTAAACTCATCAATAGTAAAAACATAGGAACTGCTTGCTGAAAATCTAAGATCTATGCTGAGTACTGTACGTATTACCTTTTGACGAGCGTTTCCATCCAGCCATAAGCTGAAAGATTAATGCTTATATTTTTCATGGTATAAAAAAATTTAGTGAACTTGTTTCTGCCTATTTTAACAGCGTGGAGACCACTTACGGCACTTATGGGGTAACACAATAAGCAAACACAAAAACTTCCGTAACGTTTGCGATCAGATGGACGGCATGTGTCATAGACGAAATTGGTTGTGACTGCCTACGTCTGCTATATTTACAAGAAAAATTTAGAGTACATGTAAGTCCCTTAACACTTTTCAGTTATAACTAGATGCGCCAGTTTCTAGCAGTCTGCAAACTTTCTTCTGACAGTCTTGCAAGCAAATTCAACTGCCTTGAAGTTAGATCCTTTTGTGAAGTATCCATAAAGAGCCAGAATACCTCAGCAGTCTTCAACGTTGTGATGACTGATTATCAGTGAGCAATTCCTCATTAACCATAAAGGAGCTCATCGATAGATCGTTACAGCACTTTTTACTGTTTCACAAAATCTTTGTCAGGCTACTGCAGAAATTCCTCTCTTTTTGTCAAAGAAAAATGTATCAATCGTTTGTGGCTTCTAAAGAGGCAGGAATTATTTTATTTTGAAACTGCATCGTGCTACGAAAATTGCATGAACCACAGAGATTTGGTCTCACCAGTACAAAAATGAAAGGGCGAGGACAAGTAACATTAATGGAGTTCCGTGAGTGTCCAGTATTGCATGGTGACAGATGACGAACATTTACGCGTAATGCGAAGATCAATAAATATTTTAATGTCAATTAAGAAACTTGTAAAATATAAGAAAATTTTCAGAGAATCATTAGGTCGGCTGGTACTCATCGATAAAACATGGATGTATTTGTGTTAGTTTCCTATTAAAAGCGACTATTCTCAATAAGAAATGCATCACATAGGATAGTCTTTGTCTAGTAGTTTACTGTCTTATTCGGTGTATCACTTTCATTCTGTTCCCTCATAAGCAAATAAATAACGTAGCTGAGCCGACTTAATGATGGAATCAGGTTAGAAGGGGATATCGTTTTGCGCCTTGACAACAGTCTAACTGCAATTCCTGAATAGGAAAGTTAATAGAATTAAACGGTGAATTACGCACTAACCTATGAAGTGTATCTTCTTAGTCACTACGCCCGTAACTGTAACATCTAGTATATTGTTGTCAAATACGAGTATACTGCTAGGAGGAGATTAATTAATCTATTCATAAATTCCATTTCTCAAAAGTCGATAAATTATTTAAATTGTGTTAGAAAAGAGAGAAAATGGAAAATAGTAGCTAACGGATTGATGAACATGTACAACAGAAGTGCGTCCCTGCCCATAAGAAACATACATTTCTTGTCGTCTTCGTAAAACTTACGCAAGTGGTTTGAGGCTACACCTTTTGAACTTACAGGGTTATTCCAAGGCGTCGTGTCTACAGTTGGCCCTGAGAAGTTGATGAAAATTCTCACGCACATGTTTAAGCTTCAGGAGTACTTTATGAGATCAAAAGCATCCAGACACCTGGCTGGGAACGACTTAGAAATTCGTGGTGCCCTCCATCGGTAATGCTGGAATTCAACATGGTTTCGGCCCAATCTTAGCCTTGATGACAGCTTCCATCTCGCGGGCATACGTTCAGGCAGGTGCTGGATGGTTTCTTGGGGAATGGTCGCCCGCTCTTCACGGAGTGCTGCATTGAGGAGAGGTATTGATGCCAGGCAAGAAATCGGCGTTCCAAAACATCACAAACGTGTTCTATAGGATTCAAGTCAGGACTCTGTGAAGGCCAGTCCATTACTGGGATGTTATTGTCCTGTAACCACTTCGCCACAGGCTGTGTATTAAGAACAGGTGCTCGAACGTGTTGAAAGATGCAATCACCATCCCCGAATTGTTCTTCGACATTGGGAAGCAAGAAGGCCTATGCTGTGATGGTGCCACATAAACCACAAGGGGTCAAGCCCCCTCCACGAAAAACCCTTTCACAACGTAACACAGCCGCCTCCGAATTGTACTGTTGGTACCGCACACGCTGGAAGATGACGTTCAACGTTCATTCACCATACCCACACCCTGCCGTCGGATCGCAACATTGTGTACCGCGATACGTCACTACACACAACGTTTTTCCACTGTTCAATCCTCACAGTGTTTGACACGCCAGGTTAGCCGAGAGCGCTAATGCGCTGCTTCCTGCACTCCTGTAGACATGCCGGCCCCAGATCGAATGCGCCGGACGCATTAAAGACGACAGCCATCCTGGATGTGGTTTTTAGGCGGTTTCCCTCATCGTAGGTGAATACCGGGCTAGACCCCACATCCCGCCTCAGTTACACGGCTCGCAGACATTTGAACACTTTCGGACTATACCATGGATTACACTAGTCGCAGACAGTTGGGGTACACTAATTTCGTCCCGGGGTTACGGGATGATGACAGGAAGGGCATCCGGCCACCCCTTCCACTAACACTGCCAAATCCGATTAACAATTCTGAACATGCCTAACTGCGGGAAAAGGCACAAGCGAAAGAAAGAAAGAATCGTCCAGTGTTTACGCTCCTGACACCTAGCGAGACGTCGTTTTCGCATCTGGCGCCTAACTGTCACAGTACTTGCGGAGGATCCTGATGCAGTTTGGAATCCCTGTGTGATGGTCTGTATAGATGTCTGCTTATTAAACATTACGACCCTCTTCAACTGCCGGCGGTCTCTATCAGTCAACAGACGAGGTGGGCCTGTAGGCTTTTGTACTGTACGTGTCTCTTCACGTTTCTGCTTCACTTTCACATCGGAAACAGTGGACCTAGGGGTGTTTAGGAGTGTGGAAATCTCGCGTACAGACGAATGACACAAGTGATACCCAATCACCTGACCACTTTCGAAGTCCGTGAGTTCCGCGGGGCGCCCCATTCTGCTCTTTCACGATGTCTAATGACTACTGAGGTCGCTGATATGGAGTACCTGGCAGTAGTTGGCACCAAAATTCATCTAATATGAAAAACGTGTCTTTTTGGGGGTATCCTGATACTTTTGATCGTGAATTGTATGTAATTCCATCCACGGAAACTCTTTTATGTTCCTCTTCATCTTATTGCAAATACTTTCAGTGACTCTTAAACTGTTTAATAAATTAATTACTTGCTCGTTAGTAACTGACTATTACAATGTGATGCACCGCCACTACATGAATGTCCATGGCGGTTGCATTAATGCTCTCACACGCTTGAACACCTTTGAGGTATGCCGAAGTATTGCCTGCAACTACTGTTAGACAGTTAATACTAATGCTACTTCTTCGCTGTTTATGACAAGCAAAACATTTCAAATATTTTGTACTGTTACGAGACGTTCGTACATAAACGGCCTGCCGTTCTAGTTTTGAGCACACCATGTCCGAAACTACACCTCTTGCCGCACCGTAACCAAATAATTCAGTCATACACTAATGTTTCTGCAGTATTTATTCGCTATCGACTCATTCCTACCTAGGTCTAGTAGCAGAGATGTAAAACGCACACACACACACACACACACACACACACACACACACACATACACAGCTGCATTGGAATGACGAGTACAAATTTAAAATCAGAAGGGCTATGTAAATGTAACTTTGTTGCACCCAGTCCACATTCTCACTGATGGTGGTTGTTCTGTATTATAATGTGCTCTGTATGACCTGTACATTCATGCGAGGTGCACCTGATAAAATTTCCCAATAACTGGACATATCTTCTCCATATAGTGTCGTTATCGGATCAGTTGACTTGTGCCAGGTGCAATATTTCTGTCATACAAAATACAGCTCGATCACTCGGTATGTGGTAGAGTGCAATAGCTAATATTTTTTGCGAATAGCTTTTAATTTACTCTTCCACTCCATAGACAAGTATTTCAGAACATTGTCCCACAGTGGGGTTTTAGATGTATTTATTTCTTCTACATATCGATCAACTTTTGCTGCAAAACTTTACCCACCTGGTCTATTCAAGATAGCATTATGAACTTAGTAAAACATGACTCTGTCCCAGCCTACTGTAGCTCTACACAACGGTCCTAACAAATTCACAGCTACTAGCTGTAATGGTTCACATGCCAGAATGTTCTGCACATTTCCTTGAAGTGTTTTATCTACCCGTTTCACCGTTTGGCATTGATCACATGTATTAATGCACTGCTTTTCTCTCCTCCCTATGTTATCGAAAATGACGGTATCCCTAAACTTTTCCAAACACTTCTGTGCACCAAAATGAGCGTGACTGACAAGGTTGTAATCAGTTAACTTATTAATACACTTCTTGGGCGAAAAAATTTTTCCGTCTGAAGCTTCCTTCCTTATACTCCTCAGAGAATTTATTTCTGAATGAGGTAATGTTCCACATTTTCTAATAACTTCTCCGTGTATTTTATCTCATACCCGTTTCCAATATGGATCGTCCTCGACCGACTGGTTTCATGTCCTTACCCTCTAAATCTCTCTTCCTGAACACTAAGTTCAATTCACGCAATTCTGTATTTCGCTTTTGATGCAAAGCTGAAGCGACACCTTTCGTAACAGAGTCAGTAACTCTGATGCATTCCTCAGTCTCTACTGAAATGGAGAATGTAATTGTACACTGCAGAATCTCAGTTAATTCACAGTTTACTCACATTTTCGCGATGTAACAGCTTGAGTTCCTTTTCTTCATAGTTGCTAGTCGTGACTCCCCGTTGACTTATCCATTGATTTCCTGATAATTATTCTGCCTGGAAAGTATTGTTTCTTCCTCTCTCGTTTCTCCCAAACATCACTGCATGTGATCCCTCATTATCGCTGAATTTTAGGAATCAGGTTCATTCTGGAAAATATAGTATTTTATTATAACAATGTATATTCAATAATTATTTTATGGAGCGACCTCTATCCCGATACAGTACTTTTCTTCTCCTTTTAAAATCATCTGACATTCATCACAACCAAAACTGGTTGCCATTTCTTCAACCAATTAATGACACATTCATATTCATCTTTCCTTATGTGATCAAGTCCAAGCTCTTACTAACTTCTTTCACTTGCCACTCTCTCAATAACAAAAATTTTGTGCAGACAAACTTTATCCAACAGACCAAAGAACATGTAGCCAGTTAACTTGAGTTCTAGTAACACAACAGATTCATATTATACATTAAATTTCACACACATTAAAAATGAAACTAAATCAAACAATTACAATTTAAAAGACATAAATATTGAAATCTTTATTGTGCATGTAGCGAAATATTAAAATGGCGTTAAAGTGCTGTCATGGTGTGACGAGTAATGGCTAATAAGGTAAAATTATATATAAGATTCATCCCAACGAAGTGCTAAATAAATATATAATAAGAACAGGAAAATGCTCCAACAAGAATTGGCGGGATTCGATATCGAAAACTTCAGTAGTTACCATTATGAATTTACCATTCATCTACGAGAAGATACTGACAGATAATTGAGTGATAGAATAATATTACATTTTCCACTTTGTAATGCTGCCATATCACGTACTCTTTCAAACGGTAGAGTGTTAGTAGTTCAAAATGCTGTGCAAGGCCGCATGGTGAACAAGTGGCTTGGGAATCTTCGCGCACACCGTAAACTGTCATTGTCCGTACCAATCCCTCTAAAATTATTTGAAAAACAGATTGATCAACAATTGTCTCTCTACTAATCGAGTATTAACTTGTATCTGTACAGTTTAATGTATTATTTGGGCACATACGAGCTTCGAATGGACGAAAATGAAAGGGTAGATTTAGGCTAAAGTGGGAAGTTCACTATTGTTAGAAAACTGTACATAGCTTAGAGTTTAACGGACGGGTCACATTGAGGGTTCACTAACTACAATGCTCTTGGTCCACGTGCCAGCAGATATTGCAAGGGTGTTTACAGTCTAGTGATCAGGAACATCAGTTTCTCTTTCCGTCATAAATAGGCACCTACGTACGAGGGTTGGAACTTAAATAGCGGCAACTATTTTTTGACAACCGATACAAAAGAGTTACATGTTTGCACCTGGTACGGTCCTTCAAACTGGTCACCGGCGTTGTGTAGAACCCGTTGCTAGCGACGTGGAAGACGTAGTATACCGTTAGCATAGCCTGTTCTGTTGATGGTGCGAATTGAGCGGTCTACTGCCTGTCGAACCTCTTGAACAGTTCTGAAGCGAATGTCACGAAGTGGTTCCTTCATCTTCGGAATAAAATCAACGTCTCAAGGACTGAAATCCGAGGTGTATGGTGGATGGTACAGTACTACCCAGTCCCATCGACCGAACAGAGCTGCCACAGCTTGTGCTGTATGCGCCCGCACATTGTCATGCAAAATTATGGGTGGGTTGCGCAGAAAGTGTCTGCGCGTCTTTCGCAAAGATGGTTCTAGGTGATGCTCCAAAAACGAACAGTAATACTGTGCATTGATGGTCTTCTGTGGAGGAACGTAATGCGTTAGGATAACACCATGACAGTCGTACACGAGAATCACCATAACTTTCACCATACTGGGGCTCTGACGCACTTTCGACTTTCGCAGCGACCCATTGAAAGTTTGTGGCAAGATCTTATGGGACCAAACTGCTGAAGTGATCGGTCCCTCAGCTTTCACACTACTTCATCTAGCATAAACTAACTTACACGAAGGGCAACACACATACACCCATGCCCGAGGGAGGACTCGAACTCCGACGTGGGAACCGCGCGAACCATGGCAAGGCGCCCAAGACCACGCAGCTACCCCGCGCGGCTGCAGCGACCCATAATGACGTCATTCGTTGGATTGCCGTTTCAGTTTTGGCTCGTACGATGTGGCCCATGTCTCATCCAGTGTTACGATAAGGCGTAAGAAAGCCTCTCCTTCGCTGTCATAGCGCTGCAAGTGCGTCTGAGCAGCGTCGTAACGCATCCATTTCTGCATTTCCGTCAAGTCATGCGGAACCCGTCGTGATGCAATTTTTCGCATGGCCAGGGCTTCCTTCAGGATGCGAAGAGTAGTCGTATGCGCTAATTGAGTTTCGTGGGCGAGCTCACGAATCGTATGGTGTCGATCACTGTTCACTAACGCGGTAACTGCATGCACTTCTTCTTCAAATACGCTAGGACAACCTGCCCGATGCATGTCTGCTACAGTTTGCCGAGTTTCATTGTAGGCTTTTACCCAACTTGCCACTGTTCTGTGCGGCAACGCCTGTTGAAGACCTTGATGGCACTGTTGTGCTGTACGACCTCTGACCCATTCAATCTTGATTCAACTCCGTTATTCCTATTTCGGTAACATAGTGACACCGTTATGTTAGACCGCTCGCTCACAAGTGACGGTGTTTCCCTCGATTGTGCGCACGCCGGTGACGTGGGGCGGGTGAGTCTACTAGCTCGGAGATAAGGTAGGTATGTCAACAACGTGTGCTATCAGCGACAATAGTAGATTCCATTGCTTGGAGTCTCCACAACAGTGTTGCCACTATTTAAGTTCCAACCTACGTATTTTTAGATTATCCAGCTTATGTGTTAGAGCCACCATACTACAGCGAAGTAAGAACGGTGGACTCGAAGATAGTCGCATAATTAGCTAGTAAATAAAGGTACTCTAAGTAAAATTGAAATTCTGGAACATCAGACACAGTTCCCAAAAATGTTGACTCCCATTCCTGAAGTATGTTTACAGCATCAGGATATAAAAGTTGACAAGTATGTCACTACGCTTTTATTCACTATACTTTTCTCATGCAAAACAAGAAAAGCGTTAGGTCAGTGTTATGGGCAAATGTACATATGATATGAAAATCGGAGTAAACCGTACAGTTTAACCTACAAATATCTCTAATGAGAAGTCCTGTGCTAATTATCTGGCCGAAGCTAGCTGGTTGCAAGTACACGCTACTCTAGCTGACACGCTACTTGCTGAGTTGGCCGGCGCTTCGTCACTGGAACTGACACAGGAATATTGATCGGCTTATGCAGTTAGCGCGGGAGCAGCTGAACAATTACGGAGACAAATATTTGCTGTAACAATTCAATCTTATTTTCCGGTCGTTGGGTTTCTCCGTCAATGGCGTCCTTCAAACTGTGACTCCATTTTCACTATATAGCCATATATCCATAAAATGTTTGTTAATTTCAAAAGCCGATAGATTATAACACAACAGTATAGGATCTGTATTAGAAATGTTATGCCCTGTGCAGAAAAATACGTCAAGTGAATAATGTGGTGGTACACATATTGGTTTCCTTTCAGGAATACCTAAGAATTTATATAACAAGGTAGTTGTTTCAGAGAAGTGTGACTGATGTTAGATTGTGGGATAGTTGTGTAAATCATGGAATACTTCTAGATAAGCTCAAGTACTGTGGTATGAATGGGACAGTGCTCAAATGGTTTAAATCATATGGTTCAAATGGCTCTGAGCACTATGGGACTCAACTGCTGAGGTTATTAGTCCCCTAGAACTTAGAACTAGTTAAACCCAACTAACCTAAGGACATCACAAACATCCATGCCCGAGGCAGGATTCGAACCTGCGACCGTAGCGGTCTTGCGGTTCCAGACTGCAGCGCCTTTAACCGCACGGCCACTTCGGCCGGCGTTTAAATCATACCTAACTAGAAGACTGAAGAAAGTTGAAATAAACAGTTCACATAATATGCAAAAAAATGGTGATTTCTCAGACTGGGGAACAATCAAGAATGGGGTGCCGCAAGATTCGGTCTTGGGTCCTCTGCTGTTCTTAATATATATTAATGACTTGCCATTCTACATTCACGAAGATGCAAAGCTGGTACTTTTTGCCGATGATACAAGTATAGGTACCACACCCGACAGACAAGAATTAACTGGTAAAATGGTAAACGAAGTTTTTCAGAAAATTATTAAGTGGTTCTCTGCAAATGGGTTCTTATTAAGCTTTGACAAAACACAGTATATACAGTTCCACACAGTAAGTGGAATGACCCCATTAATAAATATAGACTTCGATCAGAAATCGGTAGCTAAGGTAGAATATTCAAAAGATCTACGTTTATGCATTGATGAGGGGTTGAACTGGAAAAAACTCACTGAGGATCTGCTGCAAACGTTTCAGTTCACCTTCTTATGCAATTAGGGTCATCGCAAATTTTGGCGATATACATCTGAGTAAATTAGCTTACCACGACTATTTTCATTCTCTGCTTTCGTATGGCATCATATTCTGGGGAAACTCATCACTAAGTAAACGAGTGTTCATTGCACAAAAGCGTGTAATCAGAATAAAGGCTGGAGCTCATCCAAGATCATCCTGCAGACATTTAAAGATGTAGAAATCTTCACTGCAGCCTCACAATATATATATTCACTTATGAAATTCGTTATTAACGATCCGAACGAATTCAAAAGTAATAGCAGTGTACATGGCTACAACACTAGGAGAAAGGATGATCTTCACTACTCAAGGTTAAATCTAACTTTGGCTCAGAAGGGGGTAAATTATGCTGTCACTTACCTAATAGCATCAAAAGTCTGACAGAAAGCCATATACCATTTAAAAGGAAATTAAAAGAATTTCTTAATGGCAACTCCTTCTACTCGTTAGATGAATTTTTGGATGTAGTAAGTGGGTAATTTCCGAACCCTCACAGAAAATTTAAAATATTGAGTGTCATGTAATATCTTGTCTAATGTAATATCTTCTACAGACACCTTTCATTAACCTGACACGTTTCACATCATTACAAAGTGTCGTATTCATGATCTATGGAACAAGTACTAATCTAATCTAATCTAATCTAATCTAAAACCAACAAACAACACAGCTTTTTTTCCCTAATGCCATGCTGCGATAATTGCATGTGGCAAGTAACTGGACAGCAGGCTACTGTCACATACCTATGACTTGTAATGTACAGTAAAAAATACGATACGTTAGATTTGCAATTATGAAAACCGGTTGAGGTGTCTAGAAACTGAGCTCATAACCGAAGTTAATGGGAGTTCTGCTACTAAAACTACACTGAAAGAAATGCTGACATTGCCACAGCTTTCAAGCAGCTGTTGAAGATGCAGCTGGTATGTCTGGTAAATAGCACTCAGTTTCATCCAACTTGCAAGTTAGCATTTCATTTACTCCAATATATAGTCATTAAGTACAAAGTAGTGTCCATCTTAAATGTAGTGCACCAACGTTCCAAGCAGAAATTATGTAGTATTGACTCAAATTCTAGAGTTCAATCTGAGTGAATGCAACACAGTTCTTAATTTAGCCTCAGTATACAATTATATGTCAGACAATCTCATTTGATATTCTTATGGGACCTTGAGGCAATGGCCATTCATTTTTACTAGTATTTTTATAAATAACAACCAAAAACTTAAATTCGTATTGAAATGAGACTTCAACAAAATAATTAGTGTATTATCACACCTATTTAATGAAATTTTAAATAATTTGTACTGATTTTTATCTTACGTACTGAATTACAAATAATTTTCATCTTAGATAACTTGTCCTTTCATATTATTCAAAAGAAGACGCCAAAAGATTTTTATTCTTTAAATTATTATCTTGTTAAAGGAATAAATCAGGAATATATACCAATTTGTTGTTCTATGTATTTTAAAAATCTGTTTTCTTAGAACTCAAACTTTTCTGCTACTGATTTAAACATATATGATATGCTCTAGCCTGAAATACTTCATATAATATGGTTAATTTAGTTTTCTACCTTTAACATTGAATGCTATTGAATTATGCAAAAACATTGAATGTAGGAAATTGTAACTAAAGGGCTGGATTTCATTTTCTTTTCAGTGACAACATTAAAAAAAACAAGCTCCTTAATCTTGCTGATTGTATGACCAAATAGGCAAAGCGAGTGAAATTTTACCTGATCTACTCATAAATTTAGCTTAAATGACAGAAACGCAATTCCATGCAAACAAAAAAACTTATCATAACAAGGATACAACCAATCCTCTCTCAAGGGAACTATAAGCATGACACAGTTTAACAGCATTTAAACCAAGTTATCTTAGAGAAAAATGTAAAAAACCAAATCCTTCACATATAAATGTTAGGTTGCCTATTCTGCAGCCTCATGGGCTCAGCGGAATCAGTACCCTCTACTTTCCCTTATTTAAAACAGCGTGATTAATCACTAAAATTTTTTCTTGAGGTAGGCGTTTTCTCATCTACATTGTGTCGTTGCACTACAGCCCCTTGAGAGAGCATAGGTACCACTGACGGCGCCCAATGGTGGCCACACCTACAGTATCCTCAGACACGACTCAGACAAACTGCTTTCTACAATTTATTGGGAAACCAATAAATTTATAGCCAACCGTTGAGCCTCTTTGAAGAACTCTAATCCAAATTTGCAAACATTAAAATAACCGATGTGAGGAATCAATTATTTCGGTAAATATCAACACAGGTCCTACCGTGGCTCATACAAACCAGACTAATCGACTTCTAAATTTCCTCTTTACATAACCACAGTTTGCTTGCGTATTAGTATTTAATTATACAACACAAGTTGTGGAAGCATTGGCGATTAAGAGCCTTAACTAACCTAAGTAACACCAAATGCCAGTAATGTGTAGCAGACAGGTTTCAAATTTACAGTGTTTATAATGACACCTCCCAGAGTGAATGTAGTTTAAGAATCACTAACAAAACTACAGGTACTTACCGTTTTTTCATTGGCTTTATATTAAACATTTTAAGTAGTATTGAAACGTCCCCTTAGAAAAATTAATGAATTACTGTGCTGGTAAACCACTTACATTATTTCATTTTCAAACAGCTGAGCAGAACTGAATGTACTCAGACATTCCGCTCTTTACTTATTCTGATCGACATTAAACTGACACACAATGTTTTTAGCGCAACGCAGTCTGACTTTCAATAATCCCTACAAAAGAATGGCCCTGACTAAAATTACCTATACCTTTCATGAATCACTTACCTCACAAAAATCTTCATTACTCGAACTACTGCAATACAGCGAGCGTAAATACTGCCAGCTAAATAAAAGATTCTAACTACTGAAGTCACTATCTACTGATAGGCATAGTTAGGAAATGAAAGATTTTGATAAAGAACAAACAATGTATTTGCCTTAATAAAGACGCACATTTAGCGCTACAGGACACGCATTTGAGTGATTAATTTTGTACTTAAAACATTTATTTTTAAAGTTTTTTAATTACAATGATATAAAGGTTTTCCGTAATACATTTCATTCCATTGCTGTAATCTGTAACACCGGAGGTTATAATTACATTAATCCTCAGGGGGTACACGCTTACTTTGTGTACCATGTGTTTGGCAAGCACAAGGAGCCCTAGCTGATTTGGTATTTGCTTATACAACTTTACACATCGGTACCATATTTCTCCAACATATAAATTACACTGACCATTTAACTGAGAGAGACAAACATCTTTTTTTAACTACCTCAGTGACACATGTTTACATAGTTAGACAGTTGAATAACTTCACACTTATGAAATTGTATTTTGTCTTTTCTTTGTGAACTGTTCATATTTTTTCGGAACCATTGTGATACTATGAGCGCTTTGAATTATGCATTTGGTATGGGATCATGATTTTAAAGTACATTTGAGGTAGACAACACTATTGAAATGAGCAGAGAATTTTTTTAGGTTTTGAAATTATTGCAGAAAGCTACGACGTTTTTGAGATTTGACTGAGATGTTATGATGTTACTATTACGACGACGATGTGTATTAAGCTGTTGAGGTATGTTTATGATCAATAAGCTGATGCTATATGAGGAATATGACTATGCTACATATTAATAATGATGAAATATTGAAGAATGTCACGAATATGTATATGTGAAATAAGGTAAGGAATAATGAGTAGTGGTTAGCGACGTTGATTTGTGAAGAAGGGTGTTGGAAACCTAGATCATACTTTAAGAGTTATGAAATGTTTGTAAATGCGTGAATGTATTACAATGCCGACGAAAATGTTTTGGATACTTATTTTTATAGGATTTTGCTTCTACACATTTGTAACGATAATCCTCGACCTGTGAAATTTTTTATATGATAGTGTCACTTTAGTTCAAACTGCTGTCGTAAATATTTCGGTAAGAAAGCTAAGTAACCTTGACGTAATGCGTTGTGGACGGCCAGCTGTGCCACCTGCCTGGAGAAAAAGCCATTAGGTGGAGCAAAAAGAAAAAAAAAAGAGGCCATTACCCTTGCTGTTGACATTTCTTTGTAGAAAGCATCGCAAATACGGCACGCTTAAACTGGAAAACATATGATTATACTGTGGAGATCTTAATTTATGATATTTACTAAAATGTCTAATGAAATTATGAGAAACATTTTACATCTATTGTCTTTCTAGTTGAGAGATACTGCAGCAAACAAGAAAAATGAATCAGTAGTGATACTGGCTTAACACAAGGTAAAATCCAGTAGAACTATGCCTGGCAAACAGCAGCAAAAAATGCAATAACTTATACCTAAACATGATAAAGCTCAAGTAGAAAAAATTATGACACTAAAGTCAACAATGCAGATAAGGGAAATGTATATTCACATCTTAATGTCTATGTAATTAAAGTGGTGCACCACAACTTACTCTACAAAAGAAATTACTAAGTATTTAAAAAGAAAATTATGTACGCAATTCCTGTGATGGGAAATTTCTTTTTCTGCTCTTTCGTGTTTTTTAAGTAGATCATAAAGTTATTATTTACTGGATCTGTGGGCATTAAATATCTAAATTAGTACATCTATAAAATTTTATTTTACCCAATGCTGCAGTGCAGCTAGAAACTAGATATTATATAAAACAGGCAAATATATATACAAAGCAACTAGGCAAATGACGTCTCCAAGGCAAAAAAAATCTCTCAGCTAGAAAGGCAATAGATGTAAAATGTTTGTCACCATTTCATTAGGCATTTTAGTAAATATCATAAATTAAGAGCTTCACAGGGTAATCATATGTTTTCAAGTTTGAGCATGTCCTATTTGCAATGCTTTCTACAAAAAAATGTCAATAGCGAGGATAATGGCCTCTTTTTTTCTCCACCTGTGCCTCTGAAAGGCCCACACTAATGGCTTTTTCCAGGCAGCTGTCACGCAGCTGGGTGCTTACAGTGCATTATGTCAAGGTGACCTACCTTTCTTACTGAAATATTTACGACATCACTTTCCGCTACAGTGACAGTTTGATACAAATAAAATTTCACTGGTCGAAATACTCGCATTACAAATCTGCAGAAACATAAATATGACAGTGTCCAAAAAATTTTCGCCGGCATTGTGATACATTCACGCATTCACACACTCCATAACTCTTAAAGTACGATTCTTGGTTTCCAACATCCTTTTTTACAAGTCAGAGTCCCTAACCACTACTCATTATTCTTTACCTTATTACACATATACATATTCATCGACACGTCCTCATTATTTCAACATAATACATATGTAGCATAATCAAATTCCTCATATAGCATCAGCTTATTGATCATAAACATACCTCAACAGCGTAATACACATCGTCGTCGTAATAATAACATCCTAACACCTCAGCCAAATCTCAAAAACGTTGTAGATTTCTGCAATAATTTCAAAACCTAAAAAGATTCTCTGCTCATTTCAATAGTGTCATCTACCTCAAACGTACTTTAAAAATCATGATCCCGTACCAAATACATAATTCAAAGCTCTCATAATATCACAACTGTTTCGAAAAAATATGAACAGTTCATAAAGTACAGACGAAATACAATTTCATAAGTATGAAGTTATCCATCTGTTTAACTGCGTAAACGTGTGTCACTGACGTAGTAAGAGAATGTTTGTTTCTCTGTCAAATAATCAGATAGCTGTGTAATTCTTTGTTAGAGAAATATGGTACCGATGTCTAAAATTGTATAAGCAAATACCACATTAGCTAAGGCTCCTTGTGCTTGCCAAACACATGGTACACAAAGTAAGCGTGTACCCCCCTGAGGATTAATGTAATTATACCCTCAGGTGTTACAGATTACAGCAATGGATTGAAATGTATCACCGAAAACTTTCTTTGTATCTTTGTGATTCAAAAGTCTTTAAAAATAAATGTTTTAAGTACAAAATTAATCACTCAAATACGTGTCGTGTAGCGCTAAATGTGCGTCTTGCTGTAAGATAATTCTGTGGAAGTGTCGTAGTTATCGTCCTCTGTAAGCAACGTTCGGCTGAAGTCAATGTACTCACCTCATCATAAGCAAAAGTGAAATGCTTTTCATATAAATATCTTAGTTATTACGCCTATTGCCATGATGAAGAAAGTACTGTGCTGTAACGTATTGTTGTGCTACGGAAAAGGTTGTCTCATTGTAGCTATACCACAAAAGTTACTACTAAAACATGTTTTCCTTTCCAGAAGAATTCAGAAAAACTGTGCAGATATAAATCAGATACACCGCAAAAGCAACAATGTAAATTGTGGCCTGTCATTTCGGATTCCAGAGGCGAGCTGTTGCTGACCGATCGATCGATAATGCTTCCCTGTTCACTAATTGATTCACTGTCGACACCATTATTTGCCGCCCGCTCCATTTCCTTAAGCACAAACACCAAATTACTACTTTGAATGTCTGTTAATTCATTACCACGGTGGTGCTGATAAGCTACGCTCGTCGTCACTACCATTTCTCAGTTTACATTGGAGCCTAGTGTTACGTTTTTCACACCCCATTATTATCACATATTTCACATGATAACAAGAAAAGCACAATTTGATGAGCAAAAATAGGAAAACACATAACTTAGCACTGAAAATAATATCTAGCTAATTGCAAGCGCAGCTGCAAAATACTTGGTTCAAATCTACATGCATGCCACAACTGTTTTACCGTACAAAAATGAAAAACTGCAACTACAAAGGACATTCTCTTTATAATTACGCCCTAGCAATATACAATAGCTACACTAATTACACAAACTACAAGAAAAAATCAGAAGATTCCAAGTTCGAATCTTGGCAGCGTCGCCGTATGAAACGTCCCCTTAGAAATATTTATGAATTACTGTGCTGATAAACATCTTATGTTATTTGATTTTTAAGCAGCTGAGCAGAACTGAACGTACTCAGACATTTCTCTATTTGCCTATTCTGATCAACACTAAACTGACACACGATAGTTTTAGCGCAACGCAATCTGACTTTCAAAAATGCCTACAAAAGAATGGCCCTGAGTAACAATAACCTATACCTTTCATGAATCACTTACCTCACAAAAATCTTCGTTACTCGAACTACTGCAGTACAGCGAGCGCGACTACTGCCAGCTAAATAAAAGATTCTAACTACAAAGTCACTAACTACTGATAGGCATAGTTAGCAAATGAAAGATTTTGATAAAGAACGAACAATGTATTTACCTTAAAATTGTTCAAAAGTCATAATATATATATATCAGTTCATGACATCCAGTCTCTGATTGACACACGTCCAGATCATCCGCTCTCAAAACTCCGCCATCTCTCTCCCCACATCCACCACTGCTGGCGGCTTACCTCCAACTGCGCAACGCTACACGCTGTTAACAGCCAACTGCCCAACACTACAATTGCAAATGCCAACAATGCAAACCCGCCACAGGCTGCACACAGCACAGTCAGTGATTTTCATATATAGCGCTACGTGGCGTTACTAACATAAAAACCTAAACAGCCTACTTACAGTATGTAGCTGCCACAACCACAGGAAGCTCTTTTTTACGGCACAACCGTTAACACAGATCACATGGACATTTACAGTTAACTGATTTTAATATGGATAGCAGCATAGAGGGGCTAGAACTCGGGCACTGCTGAGGTAGAAAGTGAGGTCCTGCAATCATAGCACGGCGGAGTTTCCAACAGAAGAATAACCACATCAACTTCGTATTTCGGAACACACAACGGCTCACGCGCTAGAAAGGACACAACGTATAACAGCAGCTGGAGACTTAAAGAACTGCCTAATAGGCGGATAGAGCACAGCCACTCCCAGTCTAATTGCCCACAGACAACAACGGCTTTCACTGTGGACGCTGACAACCCCAGTTCCGCTACGCCAACGTGGCCTCGCCGTACACCCCTACTCAGTGGCCCCCTTCTCTGCGTCACGCCAAACGAACCACGGCCATGCACTGCTCCAGAGCTGACTGCTCGCTACGACGGCAACAGCCGTACCACGCTCGATACACGATAGTATTTCCCTCCGACATCACTGGTAACCGACCTCCCAGCCCGTCTCAGCCCGCTCATTTGAAAGCTTCGCAGGCCCAAACACGCCACGGCAAAGCAAGCTAAGGCGAAGAGCAGACACACGGCTGATATCAGAGATAAAAAACCAATTCTCAAAGCTGGCACTTACTGATTAAAATATAACCACTGCGTTCATTATTTACAACGCCAACATTTTTTCGTTTTCAGAATGATGTTTCAACTTGCGTTTTGAAGCACTGCCTGTCGAACGTCTGGGCCTGATCTTACTTTGCTGCGGCTATATTTTTTTTTCATTTTTAAAACGATTTTCAACACCTCGCTTGTGTTCACTACCGTAAAATTTAGGAATGCTAATAAACTTCTTAGTTTTTTGCATTTTTCTACGAAAAATCTTTGAAATAAACGGATCCCAGTCGATATGTTTCTCAAAGATATTACACAACTGAGTTAATAAAGAAACATCGGCGCCAAAATTAAATAACGAGACGTTTCAGACAAAGTTTCGTGTTGGACATTGTATGACAGCTAAACATTTAAAAAATACCCACCTCATGTGACTTAAAAACATATTTAAATATAAAACTGACGATGTATTATATAATATATGTCCTTAGAATCAGCATGCAAAACAAAAATTTATTAAATAAATGAAAATTATAATTTCCAAGCCTCACGAGGCCCAGGTCCCCTTAAATACATTGGCGTGGAGAGTTGCGTCAATGCTGTCTTCTGACCATCGAGTACGCGTATTTTGACTGCCGGGACTACAGAGATCAGGGGGCAGACCAATGCGAGACAAACGCTCTGCGTGATATGCTAACGTTGCGATGGAGGACGTGTCCTTTCTTATGGATTAGAAGATTTCAGCAGTAATTGTAGATCAAGGCCACTGATGCATCTGCCAGTTGCTTCTGTCGGATGTTGAGAGACTACCACGTCTTAACAATCGCTGCCACCACTTGCTATTATTTTGAATTAATTCTCACGAGCTCAAACCATTTTTACCTATCTATTTAGTCAATCACAAAACTTCCACAAATTATATCAATTGCCCAATCAATCATAAATGTAACGGTGAATAACATTATGCAAGACTAACTAATTACGATGATTAAAAAATGTTAATGCAAAAGTAGCGCTTCTAGAACCCTTATTTTTACTAATTATGAAGCTTCATCTTTGTTATATCACTGTTGCTGATACCATTCATTCTTTTTCATCTAATATCTCACTCACAAAAATTATCATATAATCTTTTATCCCACATGTTCTTGTAGACTATCAGATTATGGACCATGACCTCGAGGTCCCATAAGGCTTTTCGCGACAGCGTTAGTACTGCTCTCTAAATCTAACTGAACTTGCTTACTACTGGGCTCTGACTGTAATAGATCCTGCTTGCAGTATTTAGCAGTTGACTCGCGTTTACTATATCCACCTCCCTCTTCCCCTCCATTATCACATTAAGTATCTTAGGAAACTTCAAGATGAGTCTCACCAAGTTGGTTGGTTGGTTGGTTTGGGGAAGGAGACCAGACAGCGTGGTCAGCGGTCTCATCGGATTAGGGAAGGATGGGGAAGGAAGTCGGCCGTGCCCTTTCAGAGGAACCATCCCGGAATTTGCCTGGAGTGATTTAGGGAAATCACGGAAAACCTAAATCAGGATGGCCGGACGCGGGACTGAACCGTCGTCCTTCCGAATGCGAGTCCAGTGTCTAACCACTGCGCCACCTCGCTCGATCTCACCAAGTGACCCGACGTGTAGTCAAGTTCAGCCACATCACTTTCTTTTTCCCAATTAATTTCAGTACCTCTTCAGTAGTTATTTGATCAACCTTTCTAAACTTAGTCAAGTTTGCCGACGATATTTCACTTCCACTACACTGCATATTCATTCAGGAAAGACCTCCTAAAACAAAAATTTTTATTCAATGTTGAACTAATACGCGTTGCCATGAAAATGTTCGTGTTGCCATTGTACCTCACCTTTAGTTGTGCTTTATCTTTTCTGTTTCACTGTTGTTCCATGTCCTTCGCTGTCTTAGAAAAAATTACAATGACTTTGTTAAACATCCGTGATTTTAATTACTCTCTCTGAACTTTCATCCACTCTTCAAATTTCTCTTTGGTTTCTGTTGTCTCCTGCACTATCTGCATACTGAATGCCGTGGGTACTAAACTACAACACTATCTCACCGCTTCCTCAACGACTGGCTGCCATCAACACCTATCGTCACAACAGAAGCCTGGTTTCTGTAAGACTAGTAGGTAGCCCTATGCTCCTATCATTTAATTATATTAGTTGAAAGGGCCCTAACTTTAGTCGATGTCTGCCTTCCTATTCCTCATACGCTTGTAAAATATTCTTCTGCAATGCCGTATTGTTGTGAAAATATATCTCGCCAAAATTAGTTTCCTGGCCGGCCGCGGTGGTCTAGCGGTTCTAGGCGCGCAGTCCGGAACCACGCTACTGCTACGGTCGCAGGTTCGAATCCTGCCTCGGCCATGGATGTGTGTGATGTCCTTAGGTTGGTTAGGTTTAAGTAGTTCTAAGTTCTAGGGGACTGATGACCACAGATGTTAAGTCCCATAGAGCTCAGAGCCATTTGAACCATTTGAAATTAGTTTCCTCTGTTGAGCTTTTCATCGTGCGCACAGTCCTTGGGTTTTTGAGACAACAACGGCCGCGTGTAAATTATTTGGCGAATTGCACTGCTCCCAGGCTTCAATAACAGCAATATCACCCAATTAATAGTTATCAGATACACAGGGACTGTTAAATGAGCACTTAGGCCTTCAGTTTCTGGCGACACATGTCATTCTGAATTATCTGACCCTTCCCACAGACAGTCACCACTAATCTCGCCCAAACTGAGGGGAGTCCACAGTGGTTCACAAATATATGCGACTGCACAAATACCCACAGGCTGATTGTCAGCAGTTGCGCAACTCATCTTATTATACGAATAGCTGGCAGAGAGATATCGATCGCCGAGAGCCAAATGAGTGTAAGGACTGATGGAATTCCATGTAAAAGCCTAAAGCGACTCGCCCCTCTATCGAGGCAATGCCTGCTTTCATTGTGACTCTAGAAATTTTTCTCCTGAGGCGGTTAAGAAGTGTTAAGAGCAAGAGAAGAACCGTACAACAAATTCATTAATAATAACAACAGAAATGATACTGAAATAATAATAATAATAATGGAAGGGAACTAAGTCAGTTTTCTGTAATATACGAACGCCTATTTCTTTTACACTTGCTGGTATAAAAGTCCGAAGTTTTACTGACATTTTTAATAGACGTTCTGCTGCTGATATTTCAATAAACCATCACCAACTCTGTCACCTGAAGGTAACCTTTCTGTGCGTTTAACACTTTGTATCACTCTCCCCAGAGAAAATGAGCAACCGTAAGTGGCTCAAAACGACCTCCTGGGCATTATGAATCTATTTCGCTATCTGTGGCATCAGAAGGCAATGAAACACATATTTCATTTGCAGACACAGTTCCGTTCGGTACAGAGAAGCGTGCCTTCAAGATGACAGTTTCACACATGACAAGTGCTGTTGACAAAAAAAAAAATTGTTCAAATGCCTCTGAGCACTATGGGACTTAACGTCTGAGGTCATCAGTCCCTAGAACTTAGAACTACTTAAACCTAACTAACCTAAGAATATCACACACATCCATGCCCGAAGCAGGATTCGAACCTGCCACCGTAGCGGTCGTGCGGTTCCAGACTGTGGCGCCTAGAACCGCTCGGCCACTCCGGCCGACCTGTTAACAAAAGACAAATTAATAAAAGCAATAAAAGCACAATACTGACAATAAAGTAAGCACTAAAATTACTGGAGGAGTCGAAGGACTTAATTCCATTACCTGCTTCAATGAAACTTAACTCATTATTGGATGAGATTACACTTTCATGGACGTCCTTAATTAAATTATTGTCTTCAGAATAACTTGGTAAGGAGTGCTTTCCATATGTTAGTATGTATGAATCATTGTAATAAACAGATAATATTCTAGCTGATGGCAAATGTCGTTACATGAAATGTATTTGGAAACACACTAGACATGTCAAATAGTTCACATAATAAATCAAAATGCGTGGCATTGAAGATTAATCCACTACTGTTCAATTTTAGAATAAAGGGTGGCTCAGGTGTATTATAGTTTTTACATCTAAATGTGACATCAAGGGTGGAGTTAAATGAGAAATTTATACCTTCAGAACTTCGTTTAAGAAATGGATGATAAAGATGCGTTACAACTCTAGGGCAACCATCTCTTGGGGGATGATTCATAAACAATTCTTTCTCACATCTATATACTCTACTGTCTAAGAATACTGCCGATTCAGGGCAAATTAACTTATGACTACGTTTACACATATGCAAATCGTATTCATTTAGGGACACAAAATATCTTCGATCATTGCTGATCAGTAGATAAGCATTCAGTACACACTTTACATGAATACCTGCCTGTCTGCACTTCTCAGGTAAGTATAGATCTTATACATTTCAAAATTATGCTTTGATCTAGCAATCGGAATAGAAACAATAACAGTTATTTCATCTTCAGTCATTAAAGAGTGTGTAGTGGTTAATTTGTAGTAAGCATATAAACTGTAAGAATTAACAGGGTAAATCATAGTATATGTTGCTTCTAACTTCCGTTCAATTGATAGTAGGATTTGTAAAAATTGTTCTGGATGTAGTAGTATCCTGCTCAAACTATCATTTGAACTACTTTCTAAGGCATCAGTTGTAGCATTTGATAAACTATCAGTAATCCTTAACAAAAGGGTGTTTAAACCTAAGTGTGCACTCACAGCATCAAATCTGTGGAATAGTTCTTGGATTTTTGCGTTCGTCTATTTACGAAGTACGTGGAAATGTGAGATAAATTGCTTTACAATCTGTTCAATGAAACTGTGCGGTTAGTAATGCTTCTTTGCATATTCTTTAATACGATAATTTCATTAGAAAGTTTAGTTGAATCTGTATTGGACTGTTGTTCAAGAGCTAATATTTTGAATTTAACTTCCAGTAGATCTAGACTAGTTAAAGTATCAAATATAGTATGAAGGATACTCCCTCCAAAATCAAGCCAGGCACGTTTATACCTAATCAAAGTTTTGTGTGGAAAATGCTGAAATAAATAGTAAATCTCTTGTTCATAACTAGCAAATTTAGACTCTACTCGCATTTTGGGTGTGATCTAGTTTTTATACCAAGAAGTAGCCATTTCCAAAATTGTAAGATTGCCCTTAACAAAACGAATTAGATCAATTTACTTCTTTACAGAATTGAACTAAAAATGGCCCTAAGCACTATGGAACTAAACATTTGAGGTCATCAGTCCCCTAGTTTTAGAAATATTTAAACTTAACTAACCTAAGGACATCACACGCATCCATGCCAGAGGCAGGATTCTAACCTGCGACCGTAGCAGCAGCGCAGTTCCTGACTGAAGTGCCACATCGTCCGGCAGAATTGAATTGTTGCTGGATTTCACTCAGATTGTACTTGAGGACAAGTTCTGTATCACTTGTTGAAACTACCATGTCTGATTGTGGTTCAAGAAAAACACCAGTACTCGGTGGTACTATTACTACAGCATTACTAGAATACGCTATCATATCAAGCATTAGAATAAAAATGAACATGGTTTATTAATTCTAGAGTTAACAATGAACATAAAATAAATGAGTTCCTTGTGGTAACCTGTGCAATAGCTTCAAAACTAGGTTTTCACAACACATTCACATAAGCACATGGCTGAAATAAACACACGCATTGCTCTTTCACACACTACACACGTTTACACAGATTGTTGGGGTATCTGGAACAGGTTCTCTCGGAACGTGGCGAAGTCTGGACTGCGGCCTGGCGATTCTCGCTTCCTGGGTTTCAGAACAGCAGGTCTGACTCTCGGTCGGTCCTCGTCATCTTGCGATACTGCAGGAAATCTATCCAGAAATGGCTTTACACTATTCACATGAACGACAATCGAACTTGGAGCTTAAAAGTGACTGGCGACAACACCACCAAGATTGGATATGGTCCTCTGCAAAACTTCTCAAACTTTTTGACTTGACTCTTCTTTAACATCACGTTGTTCAGATACACAAGATCTACAACTCGATATTGTAGTACTGCTGCTTGGTGGTCGTGTTGTCTCGCTTCTGAAGAAAGGATTGATGATTCCGCTGTTTCACTCCCCTCCATGCTTCCTTTAGCTCGCTTGCTAAAATCCCTTACATGATCATTGCTCATTCTGGCAGTCGATCGTGCAAAGTCCAAGGGTGAATGCATTCTTCTTCCGTAGACAATCCCATATGGACTTAGGCCAGTTGAGTTGTGAATTTTGGCATTGTAACAACTTATCAAGTACGGTAAACAGACATCCCAGTTGTCGTATTTGGTGTTCACATAATGGCTAACTATTTTAATAATTATTCTGTGCACTCGCTAGACTCTTCCATTTCCTTCAGGGTGTGCTGGTGTAGTCCTTAACTCAGTTATTTGAATGAGCTTAGAAGTCTCTTTAAGCAATTCACTCATAAAATTCGTTCCTTGATCACTAATTATACTTAATGGTGATCCAAACGTACGAATCCATTCTTTTACAAAAACTGTAGCTATAGTCTCAGCGCTCTGATCAGGTACTGGTATCATGAGAAGGTATCTAGAGAAATAATCTAACATTGTCAATATGCATTTGTTTCCATCTTTAGTCTTAGGCAACGGACCTACGACATCTAGTCCAAGTCGTTCAAATGATTCACTTGTTTCTGGCAGTTCTTGCAATGGTGCTCTACTTTTTCTTACATTATTCCGTCTGTGACAGGAATCACATTGTGAAAAAAACTCGAAAAGGTCAGCTTTGTGGATAGGCCACCAAAACATTTGGGTTATTTTAATGTTTGTTTCTTCTATACCGCAATGTCCTGATCATAAAGAATCGTGTTGCTCTCTCATGATTTGCTCTTTCATGCTTTATGGAATAACAAGGGGTTTCCTTTTCTAGCGATTTTGTACAATAATCTATCTATTTCGACAAAACTATGACCATTTTTCCATAATTTGCATTTTCGATCTTCTTCTTGAGCTGCCTTTAACTCTTCTTCTTGACTTATTGTTACACAAACATTGATTTTTCGACTCATTGCATCAGCATTCACATGTTGTTTACCAGGTTGGTGAATAATCTTAAAATGGTACTCAGTCTTAACGCCCATCTTGTTATTCTGGAACTTGGATCCTTTAAGCTCAATAACCATCTAATTGCGGCATGATCTGTAATAACTGTAAATTCTCTTCCTGTTAAGAAACATCTTTTATGTGTTATACCAAAAACCAAAGCATTTAGCTCCTTCTCAGTAGTAGTATAATTACATTCTGCTTTGTTTAATTGTCTGGAAGAAAATGACATTGGATGTTCACGACCATCAACTTCTTGAGACAAGATTGCACCTATGGCCAAATTCGAAGCATCTGTTAAAACAATAAAAGGTTTACTGAAATCCGGATAGGCTAACTCTGGGGCTGTGGTTACAGCAGTTTTAAGTTCTTCCGTTGCCCTTTTGCACTCTGTTGACCAATTAAATGTGGCTCCTTTCTTCAGTATCTGTGTCATTGGACGTGCTATATTCGCATAAGCGTCTATAGATCGTCTGTAGAAATTTGACAATCCCAAGAATGATTGTAGTTCTTTCAAATTCTGTGGTTCAGGAAAATTCTTTACATCTTCAATTAATTTTGGATCAGGTCGAACACCTTCACTGGTTATAACATGACCAAGATAGTTAACTTTGCTTTGTGCAAACTGATATTTATGTATTGATAAAGACAGGTTTGCGCATCTTATACGCTCAAAAACAGACTGTGGTCTCTCAGTATGCTGCTTCATGTTTTCATCAAAAATTATTACATCATCAAGGTAAACAATTGCTTTTGTTGGGATGAGCCCTCGTAAAACTGAATCCATCAGCGTTTAAATGTAGCTGGAGCATTACGAAGTCCAAACGGCATACGAAGATACTTGTATATTCCTGTTGCTGTTACAATTGAAGTTTTTGCTTGATCATCTGGATGCTCTGTTAACTGGTGATAACCACTTGTTAAATCACATACTGAAAAATTTCGACATCTGCCGAAGTAATCCAAGGCGTCCACTAAATTTGGTAAGGGGTAAATGTCGGGTGTGGTCACAGCATTAAAAGATCAGTAATCAACATAAAAACGGAACTGTGGCTCTCCAGAAATTGATTTCTTCTTTACAATTACAACAGGAAAACACCACGGTGGGTCTGAAAGATCTCATGATTTTATAATTCCGGCTTCTAATTGTTCTTTAAGCATGTCTTCTACCAACTCTCTTTGCCTAAATTGTATTCATTAAGGTTCATGTGTGATTGGGGTTGCATTCCCTGTATGAATAAGATGCTGAACTAAATGAGTGACAGGTAACTTTGCGAGTTCTCGGAATAAATCTGCATACTCAGGCGCTACAATCTTCTGTTCATCAACTGTCAAATGTTCTATCTTTTTCCAAATCTTGCGCTTCAGTACATTATTAACTTCGTCTCCTCGTTGCAATTTTGCGGTACTGTTACAGAAATCTGCGTTTATAACTGCACAATTTGTTACCTCATCTGGAATCTGTATTACGTCACTTTCATATTCGTTATTGTAACCGGAACTTTTGCGACATTCTGTATCATCATTGTAGCGACACCTACACTTCTAGCAACATAACAATGTATTGTATCCAGTAACTCATTGTTGTCGGATCGCTCAATTAATAACAAAGTTCCTTCCTTGTATCGGGGTGACTTAACGTATATTGTCTTTCCTGGTCCACCGGGAATTTGCTGAAGCTGATCAATCTGAACATCAACTCGGACGGTTTGAACTAATGCATCGTTTCGACGGTCCATTCCCACGACGTCAGTATTGCTGCTCTTTTGAGTACGATGTGAAGAACGATTTCTTAGGTTGTAGTTACTAGGGCCTAGTCTGATC
The DNA here is from genome assembly GCF_023864345.2 of Schistocerca serialis cubense. NCBI lineage: Eukaryota > Metazoa > Arthropoda > Insecta > Orthoptera > Acrididae > Schistocerca > Schistocerca serialis. The sequence goes on along the minus strand of NC_064644.1, from coordinate 318,417,834 downwards.
CTTCTTTCTGCATCAGATATCTCTGCCTCGTTAGTGGACAAGAAATCAAATCCAAGTACACCGTCATAACGCGTTTCGTTATGTGAAACTACTTGCAGCCTTACTGTGTATTTACCTTTATCTTTGTTTTCAATTTCATCTTGGCCTTGGACAAGAATTAATTCTGTGTCAACTTCTCCAAAGTTACGTAGCTTCCCTCCGTTTAAGCCTCGCACTTTTAATAGCGGCGGTTTCAATGTATCCCATTTATCTGTGCAACACTACATTAATGAGGTCTGTACTCCTGTGTCGATAAGTAGTTTGACGTTTCGTCCATGATATACAGCACCAATCACGAAGTCGCTTTCGGTCTGATTTTCACTGGAAATAACAGGAATCACTGTCTATGGCAAGGGGCGGAGGGAGTGTTATCCCGTACGTCCCCGTACTCGTTTAAAGATCTGGCAGAATGTCTGTTGTTCGCATTACCTTCCTTATTGTTGCGACAATCTCTCGAAACACGACCCTGCGCCCCGCAATGATAGCAGATTCGATTCTTTTTATAATCCTTACGCTTGTGACCCAGCTTATTGCATCTGTAGCATTGTATTGTTGTGTTGAAAACTCTGCGTTCTTGTTTCTGCATCTCATTTGGTCATCTTACTGCTTCAATGAAACCAGCCGCTGATTCTACTGCTTCCTGAATCGTTTTACATCGCGCCAATCCAACAGCTTTCCTTACTTCCTCTCCGTGCAACACATGAATGAATGTGTCCAAGGGTCTGTGGTCGGCTTCGAACAACTGAATGAGATTTTCATTTTTATCTTCTACTAACTCGTATGTTTGAGCGTTGATGTTTCGAATTATGTCACCAAACTGCTCGATAGATTCGTCTCGTCGCATTCGCAAACTGTGAAGCTGCTATCTGTAAAATCTGATCGCGATTTTAAGTTTAAATCAGTGAACAACAATCGTTATCAACTCATTGTAATCTTCTGTTTTCACACAAGTAGGCTCCGCGTTAATGAAATCTTGTGCTGCTTCCTGAATTCTTAATTTGGCAACAACTAGCTTATCGGAATCTGTCCATGACCCTAACAGGGCGGCACCTTCAAGTTTACGAAAAAACACTTTCACATCATCTTCGGGATTTCCGCTAAACACTGGTACTGATGGCAATGATGAAAAATTCTTTATAGTAGTGATACCTGTACTGCATGAACTATCATTTGCCAAGTCTCTCGGAATGTTACGCTCACTTCTTGCTGCTTTTAACTGCCGAACCTCTTCTTGCAGTTCATTAATAACAGTTTGTAGATCGACAACGTTACTCTGACTGGATTGAGACATTTCGTCTAATTTAATGCCAATGAGTCTCTCAAATGTAAAATAAAAATCCATCATTGCCTTTCGTATTCCAGCCAAACTGGAGTAGACCAACCTGAATAGCAGCGTTGGATGTTCCCGCGTAGTCGGAAGATGTTCATGCCGCTGCTGCTAGAAGTTCGCGTTGTACTGCGCCTCTTCAGGACTGTAGATTTTCCATAATTATCCCCATGTTGACACTACTTCTATAAGGGGGTAGTTTGTGTTGTTGCCCCGGATGATGATTTCACGAATATTTTGTCAGGATTCGTAAGCGGTGGGTCCTTGAGGTACGGCAATACGCGAACACGAGAAGTAAGTTTAAGCAGTTTATTAAAAAAGGCAGATTATAAAACACGTATGCTACGCGTACCCATCATCACTGTGTCTGACATCCTAACACTGGCTAATGACGGTGGTATCGAAAGGCTCCAGGGTGAGCTAAGAAAAGAGACATATCCGCGCCGGATGCCGCGCTAGTTAATGCTGCGCGCTGTTGACGGCGGCTAGTCGCGTACTCAACGTCGCAGTGCGTCTACTGACCAAGCAAATTGTCAACATTCCAGACTGGTCGGCTGGCGAGCGCGTGTTACCGTACCGTACGGCTGCGTGCAATACGCAGACACTCACAATAATAATAATAGTATAATGAAAGGAAACTGGGACAGTTTTCTGTAATATAAGAACGCCTAATTTTTTTATACTTGCTGGTATAAAAGTCCGAAGTTATACTGACATCTTGAATAGAGGTTCTGCTGCTGATATCTCAATAAACCATCAGCAACTCCGTCACCCGAAGTTGACTTTTCTGTGCGTTTAACACTTTGTGTCACAAGAAAAAATGTTAATAGGACTCGCGCTGTAAGGGCTCTGTACGGACTTAATTATGTACAGGGATTGTGTACCCGCTCCTGAGAAAGAAGGGGTCTTCAGAGACAGTCAAATACACTGGCGGATAACAAATTTAAAAACAAAAGCATCTTTTCGAGTCACATAATTACAAATTAACAACTTTCGGTATATTACCTTCACTTGTAGTGTAGAATCTTGCTACTTGATAAATTTTATCATTCTGGGTCAACAGGAAGTGCCCTATACGTTTTGATGTGTGAACTTACGAGTAGCAAAATATGGACATAAAAGACCGTGTCCTTTGACTACATTGCCTTAGAACGTTAAATGCTTTACAGCGTTAGGACAACATGGACCTTAATATGTCACATATATTTCAATCTGATGTCTCTGATCATTCAGGAGAAAAACGAGTCTTAACAGTCGGGCAGACAGACAGGCAGATGGACAACAAAATGATCCTATAATGGTTCGGTTTTTACCATTTGAGGTACGGAGCCTGTAAAGTACTAACTGTAAGTACTAATATTGGCCGCAGATTTAAATTAGTTCCACTTTCTCTCAGTTGCTGTTGCTGTCTGGAAGAGACACTATCAACTCATGTTATTTTAACCATTCAGGCGATCTATTTGTTATTATAACGAAATTAGTAAATGTTTCTTCAGTTACGAAAGCACCCAGACAGTTCGATAAGTCAACTGCTCCACTCAAATAATGTAATATATTACGGTTAAAGCAAGCACACGTAATAAACCATAAAACAATGTGTTCTTGTGAAAATACTGTATCAGGTAGGAAGTGTGGGTTTAGTTCGTTAAAATTTCGTTTCATGTTGTTGACAATGCTTATACTTAATATCTTGAGCCTATAATATACGATTAGGGAAGGCTTTTTGTATTACAAATAGTACTCTCTATACCCAAGGAGAGAGCACAATATTGTAGAACTTTTTCCTCTGCATCCAAATATCCCTATTAGGAACTTTCCATTTCCTGCGTTGATCTGTGCAAAATTAGAACTCTTCTGAGACATAATTTTTCGTATTGCAAAACTATGGTAACACAGGAATTCTGCTGAAAATTTGTCGTAATACCTGTGATATCCCATCATCTATTAGTGGCCCACCGTTAAACAGTTTCTAGCCGTTCATGTCCATGAGTTATCACAAGCTTACTGCAACTCTTCTCTGTACGTGATCACAACTTTCTAAGTTTACAAAAACTGCACATCTGTGACACTGTAGACAACACCACCACAACATACTAGAAGTTGCAATATATTTTCATACATGTGAAGTAGAGAAATCTGGTGTACATCTAACATAGCTAACAGGGGGATGGAATAGTCCTTGCCGCTCCACCTATTGCTATAGGAAGAAAGACTTTAAAGTGCTGCAGTGACGGCTGACGTGCTGAAACCGAATAAGTTCCTAAGAAGGCGTTTGCTCGAATCCCAAACAATATAACAGGTACATGCCTTAGTTTTAATGTCCAGTGCATCGGGCAGGTGTTGAAGTTGATAAAAAGCTTATCACTAAGATTTTCATGCATATGGATACTATTACACCATATCTTAATCTCTCGCAACTAGTCATATATCAGAAATATTGAATAAGGGTTTTCACTATCAAGAAAGAATTTAGACTACTCTTAGATAAACTGCACAAGGCTCTGAAGAATTCCGATTGGACTTTACGTTGAACACGATGAGGAATCAGCGAGTCACTCGGGCAACGAATAGGCAAGCGCAAGGCCGAAACGGTGCGGGTTACATAAGTGGAGAAAAAAAAAATAAAACCACCATTTTCATGAACAGATACGAAGATGCCAACGCTGGAGCTCCGCCTCGAATTTGGGGAATTAAAGAAGACTGCCGCATGTCTGAACGAGTCGAAATCAACTACAGTCTGGTAGATGCTTCAGAAGTTACTCGTTAACCATTGTTTCACTTCTACAACTATCAACCTCATCGGTTTATAGCCAAAGATAAGGCGGTGATAATTTCATCTGAAATAATAGAAAAATCAGTTATTTCTCACTAACGTATAAAATGTGTGAGATGTCCTAACTATAGAACTGTGTGTGCAGGGCTAAATGGAGGAGAGTTTTCTTTGCTGTTGCGCGCAACAAATTTACCACCATCTTTAGATTTATTAAGTTGGAACTCTTTCTTTACATCATCATACCTAGTTTGCAGTAAAGTCCCACAAGTGTGACTATATTCTGCCACACAATCTACCTACTCAAGAAAAGATTTTCACAGTGAAAAACGCAGACCATGGAAGTGGACGTCCATTTGCTAATCTATATTACCATTATGGTGGTGAACGTGCTCTTTGGAAGTGTATTGCTGATAATAGTTCTCGAAATCAGATCCATGGCATGTTGAAAACCAGTTTTCAAAAAGGAGTGGTGAAGCTAGTTTTCTTCTCATAGATGCCATAAATAACACAATCACATGGCACCGTATGTGCTATATTACTGGCCAGAACAGACACAGACAACATAAATATTAGAAATATCTGTGTTGGAAATTACAAACATGTCGTACGTTTGAATGTGGAATGTTCGTCCCGTATTTCACCAGTCATTGAAAGTAAGATTTTAAGATGAATGGAAAATACCAAGTAAAATTGCTTCGTAATCTAATCGCATCCTGATGGAAAACACTATGCGTAACTGACCTCAGACACAAGACAGCAGTGCAATACCTGTATCAATGTATTGTTACTCCCGCGACCACAATAAAAATGGTAGACCAGCACATACGGATACGCAGCAGAAATAATGTGTTTCCTTCCTTCAATATGTTCTTGTGAACAGCTTCGGTTTGTTGTGAAATGAATAAAACATGAAGAGATGGCTCAGCTTCAGAATCCTGCCCTAGATACCACCAGGCGTCTGGCGGATGGCGATAAATAATTCATTTCAGAATAAATAAATATTATACAGTTTAAAAGTGTAATACCATTCAGTATTTATGCACAAGAAAAGCATCTAGTAATTTTCACTTTGGGCCGCAACAATATTTTAGATATTTTGGGCGTATTTTAGGTGCAGCTAATTTGCATATTCAGTTTTATTTTTTCGTCAATTTTCCATAAACATTACGTGATTTTAACGAAGCAAATAATTTTCGATGTCTATAAGCATGGAGAAAAATTGATCACTCAGCAGCACTTCCGTTTTCAGATTCAGTTTCAAACATTCTGACCTTATTATGTTCATTACAGTAAATAACACATCTTGTTTTCAAAGTGTGATAACACAGCGTCCAGTAAACACACACAACACAGAAACTAATGATGTTCCTTATTGTTGAGATCTTCAGGCCCAACACTGGTTTAATGGTGATGTCAACGCTAGCCTGTCCTCTGCACAACTACTGCAACGTGTGTCCTTCAGAATTTACTTATGGCCTCAGTCTTCAATTTTAATCCAGACACTTCCGTCCATCACCAAATTAACTATTCCTCAGGGTGTCTAACATCAGTCTATTCCTCTTACTAATCATATTGTTCCAAAATTTTACCTTCTGCGCATTTGAATTGAGCACCTCTTGATTAGTAAGTCGACCTACCCACCCGGTCTTCAGTATTTTTGTGTAACATGACCTATAAAAAATTCCTGTACTCTTTACTATGCACTAACGCTAACGTTGAACTCCTAAAAGGCTACGCTCCAATTATATACATCAAACACGTCCTAGCAATTAAAGTTTTTACAATTTTGTTTTATCAGAAACGGTTTCTTGCTACTACCAATCTACATCTTCATATCCCCTTTACCTCTAACACCACCAATTATTTTGCTGACAAAATGGTCAAAGTTGCCTGTCATTTTTCATATCTGTTTTCCTGACCTAATTCTTACAGAATCACAATATTTAATGCAATTAGACTCCTCTATCGTTGTTTTACTTTTATTGACGATCACCTCGCAACCTGTTTTCAAGACATCATATACTGCACTCAGTAGATTCTACAAGTTTCTTGGCATCTGTGATAGAATTAGAAGCCCCGACAACTTCATTTCTACTCTTTGAAGTTCCATTACCAAAACAGTCCTAGGGTTCCTTTACTGCTTACATGGAGTTCAGACTAACTAACACAGGACTCTCACTTCACTACCAACTACTGCCTCACCTTCACTCCCTTAGAGTCTTATAACTCATTCCAGTGTCTGCATAAAATTTAGATATCGTTCCATTCCCTCGATATTACTAAAATTTTAGAATTTCAAAGAAGATTTTCCAAGCAACATAACCAAAAGCTTTTTTTCTAAATCTAATACAAACAATAAAGGTTGTGTTTGCCGTTTTTAAACCTACTTTCTAAGGAAATACTTTAGTCAGTTTCGTATGTACCTGCATCTCTACGTAAACCAAGGGGTCTGTTTTCTGGCCAAAACCTACCAGTCGTTCAAGTTAACGATTCCTGTGAGATCATTGGAGTTAAGCAACGTGGCCAGTACATGGACGAAAAACCGCCTGGGTAGGTCACGTGCCGTTGACGGTTTTCTCTTACTTTTCATGTCTGATTAAGTGACCTAATTCTCACAAAATCACAATATTTAATTCAGTTAAATCCTCTGTTGCTGTTACTGACGATCAACTTGCAACCTCTTTCCGAGACATCATATACTTCGTTCAGTTGGTCTTACAAGTTCCTTGCAATCTGTGATAGAATTACAAACCTTCGGCAAAGGGCAGAAGTGGAGGTGGTGTAAAGTTCCTCATCAGCAAACTTTGCACTAGTGTCCAGAATTACACTCGAAATCTCTCACCACTGATTCATGCAGTGAGGTCATGTAACACTGTTGGTGATGACCCATCCTGTTGAATGGGGACGTTTAAGTCGGTCCCTGTAGCGCTATTCGAGGGGAGTAGGGTACGAGCGGGCACCAGGTGTGACCACCCCATTCTCTAATCATGACACACGCACACACTCAAACACATTGCTGTAATTTAAACCAAAGTCCTGTATGACCTGGGCCAAGCACCGCGTAACTCGATGGTCTGCCCTCTCCAGCTACCAAGGCTGAGCATAAAAGCCACGATCGAATCCTACGAAACGCTTGAGTCAAAACATGTTATCCAATTATGACTATAATCAGCATGGGCTTTTACTTCGTCGCTGGTGTGTGTTTGCAATCATGCAGCATTAGGTAGCCAGCGCAGTAAGAAGTAAGACTCAAACCAACCCGTACACGTTGAAAAAATGGAGGACTTAGGAAGCGATGTATGGAATAAATTCCTATTCGTTGTAGACTGAAACATGGGGTGTATTGAATATGTATGTTACCCAGACTGCTCTATATTACTGTGCTTCGAGTCCCAAAGAACTCATTTAAAGAAATACAGTTGTAAGAAACACAGCTCTGCCTTGGAACCTTCATGGATAGCAGCAGTAATAAAAAAAATATTGTATCAGTTAGGGGTATTGTAATGTGTGCTTAAGACGTGAGATCTTTTGATGGTGGTAATGGTCAAAGTTTCAAACAAGAATGCATAGCTCTCGGTGCACGTTACAGAGAAGTCAGCGTTTGAGATGGCAAGCCATATTTGTCTTGTAGAAGCAGATATGTCAAAGAATAGACTGATGCAATTCTAAACGACATAACGCCTTTTGTTATTACGGAAGTTATTAATAAATCATCTGCAGCAGCAGTTGATAAGTCGACTGATTCGCACAATCAGTTACTTTCTTTAATGCATAAGGCACATTACATAAACACAGATTGTATTCTTGCGTTAAATGTTTGATTTATGATTACATTTCTGACGTTAAGAAGACGGAAGGAATTATTATCGAAGGAGTAGAAGAGAGAATAGTAGACTGAAACATTTCGACGGACATGTTGCACAATTCTGTTTTGGCCTCTGGTGAAGGTACCAAGACCTGGAAAGTCATGAAAGGCTTCCTTGTTCTGCTCATTATATGAACGCAGCACTTAGCTACTTTTCCGATGACGATAGCAATTTGTTAAATTGTGTTCTGAACATCACAGCAACAACACTTACTTTAAAATGCATTGTACAATACATGAACAAAAGTGTGTACAGCATAGTAAAGTCTTTACACACTCAATATAAAGCAACTGCAATTTTACTGACACAGAACGACTGCTCTTGCAGACTACAGGGATGTGATAACGACGTTGAATAAATAATTGTGGATTCCCTGAAACCACCGAAAGAGGCCGCAGGTGAATTATAAGACGAAAAAGAATTCACAATCAAGTTAGTTGGTTTTCTGGTCTCACAAACCTAAACAGATTTTCAGCATCAATGGCAATGGTTTCAGATGAGTTTAATCAGTACAGTTAGAAGTACTGTTTCATTGTGATACGGGGAGATGATAGATTTCAAAAGAAATAGCGTTACTGATGTATTCTGACAAATATTTTTTTTACAGAAATTACAATTAAAAATGAAGCCCTTACTTTTCTACGTGAAAAAGCTGCAATTAATTAAAAGCATAAAATTTCTACGCAGCTTTGGGCGTCTTCAGGTAAACTGAGTATGCTTGACATAAATGGAAACAAGGAAATTTTTAGTAGTGTGCGACAAATGTGTGAGAATTACGCAAGTACACCATGCAACCTTTAACTAAATCGTTTTTGTACACTTACCGCGTAATTTTCCTTAGCCAAACGCAAGTATAATTGCTCGAATTACATTTCATGTTCTTCGGGTACGGCTTAATGATACATTATTACTTGTCTTTAAGTGCAGTTCCCTCCCCAACTAGAAAGACCGATCGTTTCTAGGACTGGAAGAACAGTAAATCTTGCTCAGCACACGGGGTAGATTTTCGTGTTTTAATGCAACGCGGCGATAATGACGACATCTTAAAGTGATGGAGCAGATCACGCTTGTCTGACGTTGCAGGACGTATTTGATGTATTACAACTATGCAGTGTACTTTCAGAAAACCTACATGTTATTGATAATCACCGCAACCAATTAAATCCTTAATGTGTCAGCAATCTGCCACTCATTAACGCTATTTAAAGTGTACGTAGTTTCCTCTTTAAGTAGTCTTAACCGTTTTGTGTGATTCTACTGAAATATCAATTTATTTCCGACGAGCAGTATGACGTAAGTGTTTACGCATTGTTTGAAACTTTACTTTTGTCTTAAAAGAAAGAGAGAGAGAGAGAGAGAGAGAGAGAGAGTGAGAGTGCATTGCAGCGAGGCGGGACAAGGTGTGACGTCGGCGAAGACCGTCCACGCTCGGTTTTTCATATCTACCGAGTCTGAACTACAGACATGGAGCTTCTACGTGACCGAGTTGTCGTATAGGGCCGGCCGATTGGGGCTGGGTCCTCCCTTCAGCGTACGGCAAGCTGACAGAGAGAGTAAAAGGGAGAGATACGAGTATATACGTACATGCTAATGATAAACCACATCTCTCAAAAATATTTCTCTCTTTCGTACCTCGTCTGTGTTACCACAGATAACGTGTCACTGATCTGATTTGTACTAAGACTACAGTGCACACGAAGTGCCTATTTGCTTCCAACGCCTTGAGTGGAATGCATAAGTTATAATGAATGTTCACTAACCTGCAGTCTTCCATAGCTATTGTCCCTTTTGCGGAAAGTAACACGAAGGTCGTGAATCCGTTATCTTGGGGCTGTAAGAACCTCTTAGCGAGTAATTGTTATTTTAGAAATAATTAAATGTCCGATCAGTTTCTTTATACGGTGTGCCACTCGCACTTTATTACCAGAACACGACAGACTGCACAGTTGTATTCCGCGTTAGAGTTTACAATCACTTCTATTCTTCAAAAAATTAATGAACTGCGTATTTCTGTAATACCTATCACACTTGTTCCCAGCTACGGGTCCATTTAACAATACATTACTGATAAAGACTTCACCTGATGCCGACCGTGGCAGACAACACATGTGTCCACCGACACTGTCGAACCAGCTCTCATCTGACAGCCGAACGACTTCGCCCGCCATCCAAGATAGGCACGATCCGAAGATCACCGAAGTGCTTCGTCTGCCTTTTAGTTTTGCAGTTGTTCATTATTCTGCTGATCATTAATTCTTGTAAAATATTGGAACGACAGCACGCTAGTGAGAGATGCTTTAAATATGACAACGTAAGTAAACACGCTGTTTAGAATTGTCTAATATTAATAACAGAAAATTATCATTTTGACGCGCAGCTTCGGAATGGAGCAGCGAATCGCGGAGAAGGGCCACAATTTAGGGGGTCTTTCTCACGATACCCGTATCAAAAAAACCATCTGTCATCGGTACCTCAGACCACGTTACGTTACCTTGTGCTGCTGCCTTCTCTACTGCTCTGAAAAGAGCTTCTTGTACCAGAATATGATGGCTGCAAATGGTTCAAATGGCTCTGAGCACTGTGGCACTTACCATCCGAGGTCATCAGTCGCCTAGAACTACTTAAACCTAACTAATCTAAGGACATCACACACATCCATGCCAGAAGCAGGATTCGAATCTATGACCGTAGCGGTCGCACGGTACCAGACTAAAGCGCTTAGAACCGCTCGGTCACGCCGGCCGGCGATGATAGCAAAGCCAGAAATATTAAAAGCGGGCTAGTTGTATGAGGTCAAACATAGAAAATTTAAGCACTCCCATTTAAGCGCAGGTGATATATTTACCACACGACACTGTGTGCGAGAAGAATAGGAAAATTCGAATTAGGTAGCTGAACCTGCCTCTCGGGGTCTCCCGGCCAGCTATGCAACAGGACTTTATTTACCAGTCGTTTTATTCTTTTAAAGAAATTTCGTATTAGTGTTTTTACACTATAACTGCAGCCGATGGTTCGGTAATACTCACTCCTGTTACCACCTGCGTTATTTCGTGTTGGGATAATTACATGACTCCCAAAGTGTGAAGGAATTTCTTATAACTCGTTTTTCCTACATTCCAAGTGGAACCGTTTGTCGTGGTTGGTTGTCGCAAGATTGTTGGTGGTACAATGCGAATTTTATCTACCGTATGCACCTTACTGACGAAAGTTTTGTGTTTTTTTTTTACATCAAGATGAAGTACGGCAGGACTGACGCGGTGGCTTCAGCCATATTGCAGTTCAGAAGAGGGGATGGTACCGCTTGGTTACGATTTAGACATAAAAATTTTGATGATACTTTTTTGTTATATGACGAGGTTCTGATGAAAAGTAATGCCTCCAAATTTGCTTCATGAATAATCTTAAAACTTCTTAAATAAATCAAACATTTTTAACATTATAATCTTTTTTCTTCAGGTCTGCATTTCTTTATACCCACCTGGTGACGAAAACATTTCTCTGAACGAGAGAGCAGCTTGTTGATATTGTAACTATAGAATTATTGATTTGTTTGCACAGATTCATCACTATCAAAGTGGTGTCCTCGAAGGTGTTCTCTGGAACCAGATGAAAATAGGGTGGGAACAAGTTTGGCCAATGGGATGGGTAATCGATGGCAGTGAACCCTTCACGTCGAATTGTTGCTGAAGTCACAGCGATCATGTGTGTTCAGGCAGCTTCATGCTGAAGGAGAGTGTGCCCAGTGTGTGGACGAACTTTTCGAACTTGGAACTTGGTTAAAACACGGAGTTCTTTACGCAGGAGCGTAGTTAGGCTACCTGCACACTGTCATGTAACACCCTACAATTCGGAGGCGTCTAGCGGTAGAAGGCTGCATGTTGTAGACTTGAAAAATTAAGATATAGAAAGTTAAAAACGTTTGTTTTACTTCAAACGCATTAAGTGTTTTCTCATAATAAATTCGGAGGCCCCACTTTTTGGCACACCGCCGTAGTTTAACCTAGAGTTTTTCCTTTGTAGGACAGGCGTCAAACTTCCTGTTTACAAACATGGACACCGGTTTGAAATGAGGCAGTACTAGTGACTAAGATTCGGCATAAGCTTTGTTTGTAGTGCACGGAAGTTCTACGCTCTTATTTACCCTTCTCGTAGCGGAAACAAAAAGAGTATTAAGATTTTCAGCACCGAGTTTCGTTACGTCTCCATAAACGTCAACGACTCCCGGCAGTTTCAACATTACGCGGCCGTGCTTCGAATTCGCTACGCGGTCCCCCCCGTTTGTCCCCATCTTTTTTACGGCGGAGCAAAGAATAAAACTTGGCTCCAAACGGTGCTAAGTGGCTCGAATAACAATGAGGCCTGCAGCGGCGCCGCAAAATCTCACCCCGCTGCGGCAGTAGGGGTGCCCGACTGCCTTCATTTGCAGCGCACGGCTCGGTGCGGGACGAGACCCACACGACAGACGTTGCCATCGCCGACGGGCGTCGAGACCTGCCAGCCTTGTTTTGCTGCCACGCACCTGTTTTGTCATACCGCGAGCGCCACATTTGATTCATCGCAATTCAGATTATGTAAATACTAGACGTGAATACAGAGGTGGGGTGTAGTCGTAGGTACTCGCAACTTGGCCGGAAGGCCAGACCAGGTAGCACGCAGGTGGCGGTGCGGGACGTGGTGGTAGTCGGTGAGGGATGGGTGGGGGTGGTGGGGGAAAGAAGGGAAACGGGATGAGAGAGCAGGCGGTGGAGGAGGCAGCGGCGGCATCCGACCTGGGCCCGAATTAATATTCTGCAGCTGTATAAATTACATTAGCATAAAAGCTTCGCGCTGTACTCGAAATGTGAATATAAAAGTGAGGAACCGTTTAATTAAATAATGCGGCCGTATAAAGAAAACGGAACGCGGACACTCCAGAATACTTCGGTTTCTAACGACACTGCTTGTTACGGACTTATATAAAAGCGCTCGAGTTAGGTAACTCGGCCGAGGCGACTGTCAGCACGGCTTTTGTTTTCTATAGTATTTGCATATCAAGAGCGCAGGTTTACAGTGCGGAATTCATACCGTATCCCACATAAGACCTGAACATTACCACAATTAAACCAAGGTTGCGAAACGAGGCATGCGAGAAATGAAAGATAAACCTTTCATGGTGTTTTGAAACCTCCTTCGCGTCACATTGCGGCGAACTTGGCCGACTCAGCGGTTTGTCAACATAGCTAGAGATTCCAACTTGTAAACGCTTCTGCACTGGTAAAGTAAGTTAATAAATGCAGTGTAGCTAGGGCCTCCCGTCGGGTACACCGTTAGCCTGGCGCAAGTCTTTCGAGTTGACGCCACTTAGGCGATTTGCGTGTCGGTCGGGATGAAATGATGATAATAAGGACAACACAACATCCAGTCCCTGGGTGGAGAAAATCTCCGACCAAGCCGAGAATCTCATCCGGGCCGTTAGGTATGACATTCCGTCTACCTGACCACTCAGCTACCAGGGGAGGATGGTAAAGTAAGAAATATACGTTCGTTAGCGCCATGTATATGAGGGTTGGAACTTTAACAGTGACAACAGCTCGTACAAAATAGATACGTGTTTCAAAGTTTTACTGACCTTCAATGTAGTCACCAGCATTTTGTATAACACGTTTCCAGCGATGTGGAATTCATAGGATGCTCTTAGCAGTGCCAGTTGCTGTGACAGTTCGTGCAGCTCGCTCTATTGCCCGACGCATTTGTAGCAGTTCTGAAACGAATGCCGTGAAGTGTTTCCTTCAGGTTAGAATTCAAAAGGAACACACGAGGGCTCAAGTCAGGGGTGTGCTGTAGGTGGTATAGTACTTAGCAGCCCTACAAGTCAAAGAAATCAGTAACAGCTTTCACTGTATGTGCTTGAGCATTGTCCTGAAAACTGTTGGTCAGGTCGTGCAGAAAGTGTCATCACTTCTGTCTCGAAACTGGTCATAGGTTGTGTTCCAAAAATGAACAGCACAGAGACAGAAGTGATGACACTCTCTGCAGGACCTGACCATCATTTTGCAGGACAATGCTCAAGCACGTACAGTGCAAGCTGTTGCAGATTTCTTTGACTGATGGGGCTGCTAAGTGCTATACCACCTACTGCACTCCCCTGACTTAAGCCCTCATGTGTTCAACATGATTTCTAAAGTGAAGGAAACACTTAACGTCATTCGCTTCAGAACTACTGCAAATTCGTTGGGCAATAGACGGCGCCGCTCGAACTGTCAACACAACTGGCACTGCTAAGAGTATCGTACGACTTCCACATCGCTGGCAACGGGCTATACACAATGCTGGTGACTAGTTTGAAGGTCAGAAAAACTTTGAAACACGTATCTATTTTGTACGAGTTGTAAATAAATAGTTGCTACTATTGAAGTTCCAACCCTCGTAACTGCCAGCGGCCTGGGCCCAAAATGTAAAACCTATCGCCCGGGCATCGACCTATTACACTGTTCAGTAAATCGGCCCAACGTTCTACTAATAGCACACGACTTACAGATGGAAGTAGGTATATGTGTAATACCCAACTAGTTTAAATTTGTGAAATATTTGATAAGTAATTATCACCTCATGTAGTAATCCCGTTAGGAGTGCCACAAAAGATTTCAGTCAGCGTAATAGAGGGGGTCCGGGAAGTAGAGACGAATGTTAAAGTGCTATAGAACATCCAAAATTTATTGAAAATTGTGTTTTCTTTTTCAGTCACATTAAGTAACCTCTCCCACTTACGTATGAAACATTATATCCTCCATACGACCAGCCAAGGGCGCGCGGCGACAAGTAATGCGTTCACTGAAGTTCTCGATGACGCGTTCACAAACAGCTTGTGTGAAGCCGTTAAAACAACCTTTTTAATTTCATCCTTCAGTTGGTGCATTGTTTGTGGTTTGTTCATGTACACTTTTGATTTCACAAATCCCGACGAATAAAAGTCATAAGCCTTAAGGCTGCATAATCTGGCAGGCCATTCCTGGTTGCCATGCGAAGAGGTAATTCTTTGCGGAAATTTTCCATTGAGCAGAGCAATCGTTTCACGGGATGTGCGACATCTCGCACCATCATGATGAAACTAAAGACCGTCGTTTTCGTCAAAAAGTGAAAAAAGCCACCGAGAATGCATGTTTCAGCAACGATCACCGTGCACAGTGACGGCAGCTCCCTCATCATGTTCTAAAAAAGTACGGGCTGATCACACCTCCTGCCCACAACCCAAACTACACAGTCGTTCGTTGTGGGTGCATCTCATCTTTCACAGCCACTCGCGGATTTTCGTTACGCCAAATTCTGCATTTCTGCTTTGTTCAAAGGTTCAAATGGCTCTGAGCACTATGGGAATTAACTTCTAAGGTCATCGGTCCCCTAGAACTTAGAACTACTTAAACCTAGCTAACGTAAGGACAATACACACATCCACGCCAGAGGCAGGATTCGAACCTGCGACCGTAGGGCTAGCGCGGTTCCAGACTGTAGCACCTACAACCACTCTTCCACCTCGGCCGGCTTCTGCTTAGTGAGGTACCCGCTAGGATGGAAGTGCAGCTCATCTGGGAAAATTATTTGTTTTGTGAAGTACTCGCTCTCGGTTTGTCTAGCCAAGACTCATTGAGCAAATCGACCTCTGTTTCCGTGATGTGCAGGGTTCTACTCTTGTGAACGTCGAAACTTATACGCATGCATTTTCAGATCTCTTGAAATAATTTCATGGAGTGAAGTTGTTGAAAAATTCAATTGTTGAGCTCGGCGGCGAACCGACGTTTTGGTGCTTAAGGTCACATTGTTATGCACTACGAACAAAATGGCCTGGCCCTGTTTCCTTAACGTTCGAAGCAGAACCATTGGTGTCAAACTTCCTGACCAAATTCCGAACTAACGGTTCGGTTGTAGCAGCACGTCCGAGTCTCTCACGCAAGTCACGAACAGCTGCAGTGTGACTTTCACTGTTTTTGTAATAACTTTTTATATCTTAGATACCTTGCTCAGTTGTCATCTGTTCCATGACGAAAATAATCGTCAGAAAATAATTTTCACCACAGAAAAACTATCAGCCTACAAATGAGATGAATCGCAGGTAACAAACATGAAAATATCACTGCGCCGGTCGTCATATGACAAAATGGCACAAAACTGAAATTCGTTCTTACTTCCTGGACACCCACTGTAATACGAATCAGTAGTATTTATCTCCAATTCCTGAACACGTTCGCATTTCACGTAATTGACACTCTTCACTCTTGCAGAAAGAAACCACACAGATCAATGATCTTCAGTGGTGTGATATATTCCAAAACATACGCATAAATGTAATGGAACTTTGCACTTCTTACACTCCACGTTGTTTCGCTAAGTTTTTTATTTTTAATTTTTTATTTTTTTTTTTCGTCGTGCAAACTTTACAGAGTCTTGATGGCTTTTATTCTGATGCTGTCGTGTTAATATGCTTAGGATGATGGACCCAATGTCTCGCATACAGTCTTTCTGACCAATCTTTCGATATTCATTTTTGCCCTTTATAATCCGTTTTCTGTAATGATTCTGCGAGTTAAATTCTTTGCCCGTTATTTACGTTGTTTCACAAAAATAGAAATTGAAAACAATATCTGGCAGATAAAATTTTTTTGATATCCGTTCATATAGTAGTAGCAGTAGTAGTAGTAGTAGTAGTAGTAGTAGCTTTATTCATCCACAGATCTCTGTTTACAAGGATATAGGACATGTCATAGTATTTACAAATGTAGATCAATGTAAAATAAACTAATTCGTACACACAAATATTCACAGACTTCTAGTTAGAGAAAATCATTAGATTTACTCCTGGTATACAATACTTTTTTTTACAAATAACTTATTAAATAATGTAATGCCACACTGTTCACTAATACCTCACTCTCAGTTACTGCACACACTATACACACATTGTTTCGTAAGACTTCAGTCACTACACACACACACACACACACACACACACACACACACACACACACACACACGCACGCACGCACTGGTAATCTCTGAACCATTTTCCGTACCGCAACTTCTCATTTGCTATCCTGAAAAACTAGTCAGCACCCCTCTATAAAGAGTGAGATGTTGATCTCAGAAAGAGGAAGAGGTATTAGTATTGTGCTATGCATAGCTCGGGGGTAAGTATTTCTAGAAAGGAAAAAAAGAAGGGAAAAAACATAGAGTGAAGGTGTTATATGAAATGTTGGATATTTTATAAGCATTATTATTATTATTATTATTATTATTATTATTATTATTTATTTCCTTGAATGCAGGCACTGTATAGGAATATTTCGTTCACGTGACTCTTAAGCTATCCCCCACAAGAAGAAATCAGGAAGAAGCCAGGAAGCGCATCATTCAGAGCAGCATTAGGGAATCATCTAGGAAAATACTACCAACCTTCGTACATCAGTTCCGCAGGGATGTCAAGTCTTGACTAACTACACCGTGCACTGAGACGTATAAGCAACAACGATTCTTCCACTTCTCCATTTGCAAAGGAAATGGGATTTATCTCTAAAATTTAATGCAATGGGACATGTCGTCTAGTGTGCACTTCTCAGTAGCTTGTAAGGTATAGATGAAAATGCAGCGTGAGTATTCTTTCTTCCCCTAAAGAGACCGGCGAGACCTAGAGGTACGGACGTTATGATGTATCAGAAGCCTTTGCAAGATTCCATTAGCCACGAATGAACTAATACCTGATCTTAGGTGAATCTAAGAGGATCACACAACGCTCCATGTCAATCCCGAAGTATTGGCTGAAGTTAATTAGAACTTCAAGCTTCTCAATTTTTATCAAGTGTTCCTCGAGCTATTCTGACACGATTCTGCAGATATCGGGTTACTGTCTTGCTGAAGGTATAGGTTATTTGTGAGCTGGTGTAGTCTGTTAAGCGAGTACATATGATCGAATAATAAAGGTCTTTTATCATATGGGATCCGTTGTCCACTATTTTTTGACGCATCCGGGACCTGCCATCGAAGTGTGTTAACCACTCACTTTTCCAACTTCATTCAAACTTGTTGAAAAACAGTCAGAAACATGGATCACATAAAATACTTCTTCATTTAAGACAACCAGCTTCAACAGACTTTGGAGCCATCTTAAGGTCTTAAAGATCTCTTTGTTGTACAACGTGTTCATTTTTCGTTGAAGCCTCACGCCAGATTGTCAAGTGGATAAAAGTCAGCACATTATAAAATGTTTGTCGTAACTAAAATATTTAAAAACATAAACCACTTTTTGCAGTATTTTAGTTATATTATATATATATATATATATATATATATATATATATATATATATATATATATATATATATATATATAGTTATTATTTTTTGTATTTTATTACATAATGTTATTCATTTTAGCTATATTTTAGTTAATAAAATCTTTTATAATGTGTTGATTTGTATTCATTTGAAAACGTGGCGTGAGGTTTCAACGAAAAATGAACACGTTTTACAACAAAAAGATTTTTAAAACCTGAAGATGACAGAAAAGTCTGTCGAAACTGGTTGTCTTTAATACAGAATCATTTTATGCGATCTGGGTTGTTAAACTTTCTGGCAATAAAAACATATCGCGCCTTAAGTACTCTGGAAATGAGAAAATTCACTCACTCAAACTTATCACGACCAACAGCAGTAGTCTTGCAAGAATGCAACTCTGTGTGACCTTCGATGTGTGGGGTTAAGCACGTGTACCAGTTTACTTTGCTGTTTAGTGTGTTTTGTAAAAGCTTACAAAAAGTTTTCATATACCCCATGCTCAGGGCCTGACATGGGAAACACCTTCGTACACAGCCGATAGTCATTCCCAACGAGGCCAAGAAAGAAGTATGTTTGTCATTACCTCGTATATGATGTGCTGTGATATGTCTATTGAATTGTGCTGTGTACTGTGTCCAGTCTTCCCTCGTCTCGTGAAACTCATGAAATGGTAGGGCATACGCAAGTTGTTCAGGTATTGGCGCTGACGTTGGGTCTTGCGTCTTCTATGAAGCCGCTTGCACGATCCAGCATACATTCTTGCGACAAGACAAAAGGAACATTCTTTGTCCTCAAGCAATCCCGGGGAATAATATAGCATACTGCAATCCTGAATAAAACCAACTAATAATCAGAAAAAAATATATGTAGCATTACTTACGGGGCGACCTTCGTACCATCGTTGAAAAATAAACGAGAGAACTAATCACTGAGAGGGCGATTAGCTTACCTTTTCTTTAGGTCTTAAGGTTTGGATACTTCAGTGCATGACTACTTCGATATCATCTAGCAATGTGGCTTCCTTATGTGCTAGTGCTGTTGTCATGCGTTTACCATGTGACACTTAATCTCAAGAAAGCGAAATACAAATCGAGAGTCTTCAGTGAAACAAGACCATTCGCCATCAATCCGTACTTCAGTTTTGATGCTGTCTGCTAAATTAGCTATATATGTATCACAGGCGGGCGAAGACTTCCACCACAACTAGTCGCCCTCATTCTGCAAACGGAGGAGCGGACAGAGGTTCAGGGCACTCTCTTGTGCTGGGGGTAAGAAACTGCCCCTAAAGGCCCAAGAATTAACAAAGATCAGCGGCATAAGGGTACAGAAGACAATGGAAACCACTGCATTAAAAACACGTAACATCTATTCACAGGACATGTGGTCTATAACTGAAGAAGTGTCATGATGATCTCTCCTTTATCAACAGATTTCGGAATAGTCACCCATTCAGATCTCCGGGAGGAAGCTGCCAAGGCGGAGGCTACCATGAGAAAAGGCCTGAATAATCAACTGAAGGATATCGTTCTACGAGTCGGGGCGTGGAAAGTCAGAAGCTTGAACGTGGTAGGAAAACTAGAAAGTCAGAAAACGTAAATGCAAAGGCTCAATCTAGATGTAGTAGGGGTCAGTGAGGTGAAGTGGAAAGAAGACAAGGATTTCTGGACAGATGAGTACAGGATAATATCAACAGCAGTAGAAAATGGTGTAACGGGAGTAGAATACTTAAGAAGGTAGGGCAGAGAGTGTGTTACTGTGAACAGTTCAGTGAAAGGGTTACTCTTATCAGAATCTACAGCAAACCAACACCGACAACGAAAGTTCAGATATACATGTGGTGTCGCAAGATGAAGATGAAGAGATAGAGGAAGTGTAAGAGAATAATGAAAGGGTAATACAGTATGTACAGGGAGTTGAAAATCTAATAGTCATGGTGGACAGGAATACAGCTGAAGGGGAAGGAGTAGAAGAAAAGGTTACAGGAGAATATGGGCTTAGGACAACGAATGAGAGAGAAGAAAGATTAATTGAGTTCTGTAATAAACTTCAGTTAGTAACAGCGAATACTCTTTTCCGGAATCACAAGAAGAGGAAGTATACCTGGAAAAGGCTAGGTTATACGTAAGATTTCAATTAAATTTCATCACGGTCACACAGAGATACCGAAATCAGATACTGGATTGTAAGGCATACCCAGGAGTAGATATAGGCTCAGAGCACAACATAGTAGTGATAAAGAGTAGACTGAAGTTTAAGACATTAGTCAGGGAGAATCAATACGCAAAGAAATGGGATACGGAAGTACTAAGGAATGACGACATTCGCTTGAAGTTCTCTAAAACTATAGATACAGCAACAAGGAATAGCTTTGTAGGTAGTACAGTTGAAAAGAAATGGACATCCCTAAAAGGGCAATAACTGAAATAAATAGAATGCGCAGGGAAGGTAAGATGAAATGGCTGCAGGAAAAATTTGATGACATCGAAAAAGAAATGATAGTCGGTAGGACTTATTCACAGGAAAGTCAAAACAACCCTCGGTGACATTAAAAGCAAAGGTGATAACATTAATAGTGCAACGGGAATTCCACTGTTAAATGCAGAGGAGAGAGCGAATAGGTGGAAAGAATATTTTGAAAGTCTCTATGAGGGGGGAGATTTGTCTGATGTGGTTGAAGAAGAAACAGGTGTCGATTTAGAGGAGATAGGGGACCCGTTATTAGAATCTGATTTTAAGAGAGTTTTGGAGGACTTAAGACCAAATAATTCAGAGAGGATAGAAAACATTCCATCAGAATTTCTAAAATCGTTGGGAGAAGTGGCAACGAAAAGACAATTCACTTTGGTGTGTAGAATGTATGAGTCTGGCGACATACCATCTGACCTTCGTAAAAACATCATCCACACAATTCCGAAGACGGCAAGAGCTGACAAGTGCGACAATTATCGTTTAATCAGCTTAACATCTCATGCATCAGAGTTACTGACAAAAATAACATGCAGAAGAATGAAGAAGAAAATTGAGGATGCGCTAGATGATGATGAGTTTGGCTTTAGGAACGGTAAAGGCACGAGAGAGGCAATGCTGACGTGGCGGTTAGTAATGGAAGCAAGACTAAAGGAAAATCAAGACACGTTCATAGGATTTGTCGACTTGGTAAACGAGTTGGACAATGTATAATCGTGCAAGATGTTCGAAATTCTGAGAAAAATAGGGGTACGCTACAGGGAGAGACGTGTCATATACAATATGTAGAACAGCCAAGAGGGAATAATAAGAGAGGACGACCAAGAACGAAGTGCTCGTATTAAAAACGACGTAAGACAAGAATGTAGTGTTTTGCCCCTGCTGTTCAATCTGTACATTAAGGAAGCAATGTTGGAAATAGAAGGAAGGTTCAGGAGTGGCATTAAAATTCATTATGAAAAGATATCAACGATACGATTCGCTGTTGAGATTGCTATCCTGAGTGAAAGTGAAGTAGAATTACATGAGCTGCTGAATGGAGTTAACAGTCTAATGAGTACAGAGTATGATTGAGAGTATATCGAATAAAGACGAAGGTAATGAGAAGTAGTAGAAATGAGAACAGTGAGAAACTTAATACGAGGATCGATGGTCACGAAGTAGATGAAGTTGAGGAATTCTGAAACCTAGGTAGTAAAATAACGAGTGACGGACGGAGCAGACTAGCAATGGCAAAAAGGGCATTCCTGGCCAAGAAAAGTCTACTAACATCAAATATCAGTTGAATTTGAGGAAGAAATTTCTGAGAATGTGCGTCTGGAGTACATCATTGTTTGGTAGTGAAACATGCACAGTGGGAAAACTGGAACAGAAGAGAATCGAATCATTTGAGATGTGGTGCTACAAACGAATGGTGAAAATTTGGTGGACTGATAAGGTAATGAATGAGGAGGTTGTGTGCAGAATCGGAGAGGAAAGGGATATGTGGGAAAGACTGATAAGGAGAAGAGACAGGATGATAGGACATCTGTTAAGATATGAGGCAATGACTTCGATGGCACCAGAGCGAGCTGGAGAAGGCAAAAACTGAAGAGGAATACAAAAATTGGAATACATCTCGAAAATATAGAGGACGTAGGTTGCAAGTGCTGCTCTGAGATGAAGAGGTTAGCACAGGTGAGGAATTCGTGTCGGGCAGCATCAAACCAATCAGAGGAGTGACGACCCAAAATAAAAAGAATCACAGAGGTCGTTATATCGGGGAACCTTTGAGACAAGGCACTGCGTCAAAATTCCCTCCTCACTTAAGTTTTGATACCGTGGTGAGACCTGTCTACCCCCCTTAAGTTTCACTTCAGTAATGAAGCACTGTACCAGAAGCCATCGGTGTGACCTCAGATAAAAGGCACCCCGCACTCAGTTGTCACGACTACCATCGTTTCAGTATCCTACTTTATCTTACTGATTGGTTGTCCATTTCTTCTTGTCATCTGGTGCCACTGTGAAGATATCTGAAATATGTTCAGTAAGTGCGCCGTTGGCAGCACGTGGGCAAGCACCATTGGTCCATCACGAAGATCGATACGTGGCAGGTATCGCTGAATCGTTGTAGTCAATACCACGCTATCTGTTCCCTCTTTTACCTGAACGAATATATACTGCAATCAGCCACATTTGATAGCTTCCAAACTGCATTATAGATGATTCCTTTTCTGAAATCGTATATCTGCAGTTTGTTTAATGCGCACTCGTAAGAATGTCATTAATACATGCATGTTACACATACAACACAGACACATGTGAGCAGATGACCAATCGGTTTATTTTCCACCAATGTCAGGTTTCACGGGCGTGAGGAGCAAACATCTCCTATAAACAATATCCCACAGCTCATAAGAACCATATAAAAAGCCAATTACAACCTAAACGCATCACCATGGCCTGCCTAGTTATGTAATTTTTGTACCTGGAGTAGAAATACAATGAGATTTGACTGTAAAGTCTGTAGACTGCTACATTAAACTATGAGCACAACCAGAATACGTACAACGGTGATACAGTGTCCTAGCGACGCAGACGAACGAAAGTATCTCTATCCAAAGGCAAAAGAGTAATCAAAAACGGCAACACGTAGAAAAAAAAAATTTTCCTCTAAACTAAAGAAAAATAGTTTTGTTCGTATGACAGTGCGTTAGAAGAACATCGTTACCTGAACTGCAATAATCAAACTTTTCACACGGTTTTATAAATTTATTTACCTATTCCTACTGTGAACGTTATTCGTGCAAGCGTCGTGTGACATAGTTGTGTTGAAGACTTGAGCTGGATCACCCATCGCCAAGGATTTTCATGGGAATTGTATGTCATCCAACCATTAGTCTACTGAGGTCGTGAGAGTGCAGATCCAATGGCCAAGATACAAATGTATCTGATTGTGAATGCAAACGCTATATGAGTTAATATGACCACATTCACTTCTCGTATCTGTGTCACAGTGACACCCGAAGTGAAAGAAACGTCTGACGCGTGTGACGCCTCAGCGAGCACATAGAAGTGCCACAACAAGGTGTGGCATGGACTCGAGTAGTGTCCGAAGTAGTGCTGGAGGGACCTGACACCATGAATCTTGCAGGGCTTTCCATAAAAGCTTAAGAGTGGAGATCTCTTCTGAACAAAACGTTGCAAAGCATCCCAGGCATGTTCAACAGTGTTCATGTCTGGGGAGTTTAGTGGTCAGCGGAAGTGTTTAAACTCTGTTCCTGCAGCCACTACAGACATGTGGGGTGTCGCATTGTCCTACCGGAATTTTCGGAATGCCCAATTGACATGAATGGATGCAGGTGATCTGACAGAATGCTTAGAAGCGCATCACCTTCCTGCACTTTCCTCCAGAGAATTCCCTCATATGGAAATGGCAGCCATGCACTTGAACCTAAGGGATTGCAACTTTTAGCGTAGAAATCGCAGCTGATTCGGAATCAATAGACATATCAGAGGTCCACATCACTACAGCTCACGTTCCATAACACTACAGAGCCTCCAACAGCTTGAACTGTCGCCTGCTGACATGCAGGCTCCATGGATTCATGAGGTTGTCTCCATACCTCTACACGTCCATCCCCTCTACACAATTTGGTTCAAATGGCTCTGAGCACTAGGGGACTTAACTTCTGAGGTCATCAGTCCCCTAGAACTTAGAACTACTTAAACCTAACTAACCTAAGGACATCACACGCAACCATGCCCAAGGCAGGATTCGAACCTGCGACCGTAGCGGTCGCACGGTTCCAGACTGTAGCGCCTAGAACCGCCAGGCCACCCCGGCCGGCTACACAATTTGAAAGGAGGCTCTTCCGACCAGGCAACATGTTTATAGTCATCAAAAGTCCAATGTCAGTGTTGACGGGCCCAGGCGAGGCGTAAATCTTTATGTTGTGCAGTCATCAAGGGTACACGAGGGGGGGGGGGGGGGGGGTCTTCGGCTCCGGAAACCAATAGCGGTGTTATTTCGTTGAATGGTTCGCACTCTGGCACTTGTTGAAGGCCCAGGACTGAAATCTGAGCAGTTTGAGGAAGGACTTCGCTTCTGTAATGTTGAACGATTCTCTTCAGTCTTCGTTAGTCCCGGGGGAATTTGCAGCCTTACTTCTTCGATTTCTCTGCATTCGCAAGTAAGTCCCACTTCGTGCACTTTCCCCCAGCGAATTTCCTCATATGGAAATGGCAGCCATGCACTTGAACCTAAGGGATTGCAGCTCTTAGCGCAGAAATCGCAGCTGATTCGGAATCAATAGTCACATTATTAGGTTTGCATTCTGGTACATTATCCACAACATTGCGGAAAAGACGGATATATATTTCTTTTCTTCTGCTTGGTAAGAATGCAAGAACCACCGTATACATGTTTGTTTCGTACTTTGAAATTCCAAAGTCTACATGAAAAGTACATATTCCTGAAAATTTCTTGCTACAGCATTTAAAGGTCCCATCCATAAAAAAGTCTTCTTTAGTCTTTAGAGCCTCTGTTCCTACTTTTCCTCTAAAAACTATGATCCTATCTCCAAAGCTGTCATCACTTAAGAGAAAACTGCTGCCTTAGTAACTCTGCTTGAAGATCAACTTCTTGTCGTGTTTCTAGCTCTTTCTTATTGCCCGGTGATTTGGCCAACTGCATATATAATATCCTCTTCATTGCTTGCTGTTCTGGCAATTCGGTAACAAAATCATATCCTCGATGGTGCAAGTCGCCTAACTCTTCGGTATATCTTTCAGAAATCGAAGTCTCTTCCTCTAGTGATCTCTTCTTCGCCTGATTGCCATAAGTTGATGTTCGTTTGAACTAAGCACGATGCAGTCTTTGGTCTTAAGCATTCCTCAGCAATATGTTGTTTTATGTTTCGAACAGCACCATATCACAGTCCCATCTGCTTTGGTTCTCTTTACGATGTACGAGTAACCATCATAGTGGGTACATGGTTTACCGTGGGTGGTAGTTGACTGTTCCACATCGAACGTGTAAGCACACAGAGACACAAGACGAACGAGACGAACATTCCGAAAATTAGACTCACGCTGAAAGTAACTCTCCAAGCGGTCAGTAACTTGAGTGGACGAGGTCTTCCAGAGAGCGGGTAGACCATGCCGCACGGGGATCGTTTCCGGCGGGTGACATATTATGGGGGAGGAGGTAGGCTCTGCCCTTGAGCAGGTAGGTTCCAGCAAAACTGAGTGCGAAATTGCCAGGTTTCTGACTGGGTACGATTTTCACTGTGTGCGAATTTTACACATCCTTTTCTGATACCTTGGTTAAGGGGAATACGGATCAAGTCGTGTGCCCAAGACTAGTGGCTGTACTATCTGATCTAGGAATGCCTCTGACCTTTGCTGTGCGACCAGAGGACGTTTCGACGCAAGACGACATGCGTCAACAGGTGTGGGCAGGATGTATGCCGGTTCTCGGTTTGCTATAAAGGAATGGCAGCTGGTGGTCAGTATTCATTGAGGACATGTGAGTGTTCCACGTTCGTCTAAGATTGCTGGAAGGCTGTGACCCAGCCCGATGAATGTTATCGGCGTCACCACGCAGCCTGGGGACTGTCATCTGCCCGACTGCAGAAAGAAATGAGCCACCTGTCAGATTCGGTAGGTTAGCGCGGCTCATTGCCAATTGGAGGGGCCGAGGTTCGACTGCCGGTCGGGTCGGAGGTTTTAGTCCACTTGAGTTGCGGGTGTTGTGTTATACTCTCGCTCGTATCGTGATAAGTGACATCCATTACATCCCGGAAGCCAATAAATAGTAAGAGAATGGAAGCAAGTCCAGTACAAACAGTATCTATGTTCAGTGATGCCAATCCTGTTTATAAGTATGTATTGCAGAATTAGCCAGTATCTGACAGATCGTACGACAACGACTTCACTGTGACATACATCAAATAATTTTGCAGTACGTTTCGTAAAAGGTACCTATTACGGTAAGGCATGTACCAGCTGGCTTACTTAAATCCGTATCACTTGTCATATGCTGCCTGGTGAAAGTAGCTGCATGAGTGACTTTATCTGCATTACCAGTATTTACCTCTCTGCCCCTCGGACCTAGTCGATATTGTTTGTATTGTTTGTTTATTTGATCGCCCTGCTGCTGTTATGTGAGCCTTTGTCGCCGCGATGTTGGGTAACTAACTTCAAATTTTCAGTTTTCCAAATTGTAGAGGACTATATGAAAAGTTTTGTCTCTTTACATCTTTAAGTAAGGAAACGTTGCTTAGAGGCAACCTCTCATATACGATTTGTCTACAGTTTGCTTGGTAATTTTACTGTAAAAATTACTATATAGTTACCAATGTTTTCCTAGTATCTTAGGCAAATTTCAGGTAAACCTTAAGGCCTTTCATCGACTGTGAAACTTGAAAGCGTGGCCACCTGCCCTTCCTTTTAAAATAATGTTAAAGTTCCTTGTAAGGAACAATTTTAGATTTCTGTTCCAGCTATAATTTTAGTTTCAGTATTTACGTTCTCAGTCTATAACTGTTTTTTCT
Source organism: Schistocerca serialis cubense (assembly GCF_023864345.2). NCBI lineage: Eukaryota > Metazoa > Arthropoda > Insecta > Orthoptera > Acrididae > Schistocerca > Schistocerca serialis. The sequence continues at coordinate 318,390,526 of NC_064644.1, read as the reverse complement.
GCCTTTGATTTAAAAGTCATTTGTACTGTAAATGTTGAAGAAACTTGTCATTTGGTCTTAATCCGTTTTTTTTTTCTAATTTGCTATGCTGTGATCACTACTTGTACTGCAAACCCTATGAATTTTTAAATCCCCGTTTCTTGCCATGCCATTGTTCTTTATGCTTCTAATTGTAAAGACGTTGGTTGTTTTTAATAAACTCTTGTGAAATTACACTTTGTTTTGTGTCTCTAGTGCTTCTCCACTCCCATAACCCAATCCTTACCGCTTCATATCTTTCATCCATATCACCAAGAAGTTGCTTTTGTCTCCTTTTGTTGTACGGCTTTGAATTGTTTTAAATTTTGCTGTACGCCATGGAATTAATTCGTTCCAATGGAATGGTTTTAGAGGTAAAAATGAATTTGTGTATTTTACTTATTGGTGTTATTTCTGTATTTTGTAATTCCCTTTTCAGTTTTCCGTTAAACTAGGTGTATTCGTTCTTCCTCCTTTCTTTATTATGTGTTTTGATTGTGTTAAAATGTCCTTTGTTGTTTCTGTGTGATGTGTCTGAGATAACATTGCGTTTTGCTCCTTTATAAATAGTTTTTTCTTGTCTGATGTTATTTGCATCAGTTAAGTTGATGAAACTGTCATGAGAGTTATATATTTGGCTGTGATGTTTGTCTTCAGTGGATATTCTTCAATTGATATTCTGCAGTGTTTTTTGCATCGCTTTTCTTGTTATACTTCCACCAAAGTCAAATATATAATATATATGACAGAACAAAATGTTTTGGGGGTCTTTCTAGATCATGACTGGGGTAAATTCACTTAGGTTATTGTGATCATCTACCAAGCTCTTCATTTCAAAATTCTGATTGAGCATAATTTACTGATTCTTCTAGATCTTCACAATAAGTGAGTATGGGACACTCTTCAAAGATGGCACTGTCCATGTTCAAAGGATTGCACCCAACTCTGGTTCTCCGGTTTCTAATAACATCGAAAATGTAAGTGGCAATTTGGAACAGCTGGTGAATTTTAGCTATTAGGTTTCCCAAAATAAGATCCGTGTAAGGGATCTAATTAATGACTGGTTTCAGCTGGATGTGGCTTAGCTGCAGAAAGTTGAGGATGCGCCAAATTGACGCCATTTCTCAGACTAGATGTTATGTTATTCCTTAGTGGCGCCATGTCTTGGACGTGCTTACAGGGAGAGAACAAAAATATGGAAAAACCAAAAACGCAACATACGACCATGTAAAATGCGGTGTCGAAACGCGTTAGCATTCCAAACAGCTTCAAGTCGTATCATGTCTTGTAATATTGTCAAGGAAACCTCACACCGTTCATCCTGTAAAATAGTGGCATGTTCAGGTGATGGGGATGGAGTTGGAGAACGTTAATGCACCCTTCTCTCCAAAGTCAGCCACAAAAGCTCTATAACATTGAGATCAGGTGACTCTGGTGTCACGGCAGATGCGAGAATTCAACAAGTGCTCACAAAACCGTCCTAGACGATGCGAGTAGTGCGAAAATCACCCCTGTATCCATGAAACATAGCGAACACAATTGGGGAACAAACATTGTACCGTGGAAAGGACCTTATCAGCCAAAATTCTCTCGTAATCCTTGGCAGTAATGGAATTATGGAACGACTATATAGCTGCAGCAACCAGCATCACATTCACTCTTTGTAAGCACTTTCCACCAGAAGTTGTAAACAGTGTAAATCAAGACTCGTCCATCAAATAACTTCGTTCCATTGTTCCATAGTTCAAGTTTCATGGATTCCACAACCCAATTTCCTGTTACGGGGATTTGCATCGCTAACAGGCTATGGAAACATTGCTTGTGCCGGAATCCCGTACTTTTGGAGCTCAATACTGGTTTCTTCCTGCGAGTACGACATTCACCTCAGCAGTGACTTTTGTAGTGGTCATCCTCACATTTTTCGTAACAATCCTCCTCAATAATCCTATCTCACGGTGAGTTACAAACCATTCTTGTCCTCGTTGTAATTTACTGGGTGACGCTTTTCGTAAATTCCTTTATGTGTATTAAATCTTCGATATTGTACGACTACCTTTGTTACGGAAACACCCACCATACGGAAACGGGTAAGACTCGTTTCACTACAAATCCCGCAAACGTGACGTTATTCTGACGTCACGCGCAATATCGACGACCGTATGGTCGGCTATCGACTTTGTGCCAGGTTATAAGATAAATATTATTGCTCTCTGACTCACTCGCAGCAATTTAAGCTGTACTCTTAGGTTCCTGCCTAGCCACAAGCTCGGAAGTTGCTAAATGTTCGTAAATAAAGTGAAAACAATTGTGAAAAGAAATAATACAAATTTTATTGCAACTCGTTTTAGCTGCAGCATTTAAAGCTGTACTCTTAGGTTTCATCATAACTACACACTCGGAAACCGCCACATATTCGGAAATAAAGAACCAATTGTGAGTGAAAAGGTAGAAAATTAATTATATTGCTGCTCGTTTCAGGGGCACCAATCCGAGCTGAACTCTTAGGTTTCAGCCTAACCACAGCCTCGGAAAGCGACACACATTCGCAAATAAACAGCGAAATATTTTTGGCAGGGGAGAATACTAATGTTAATGCTCCTCGTTTGATTCAGAGCAATTTAAACTGTCATCTTAAATTCCTGCCTAATCACCCACTCGAAATGCCGCACATATTCAGAAATAAAGAGCGGAATATTTGTGAGAGGGAAGGACATGAGTTTTATTGTCGCCCTCTCATTTCAGCTGCAGAGATTTAAGCTCTCCTCCTGGATCGCTGCCTAACCACACACTCGGAAAATACTAAATATTTAATTCATCCTTCAGACTAAATGTAAATAACATCCAATATTGCATATAACACTCGAACTACATACATAAGAGAGTAACGGAACGTTTTAACAACGTTAACGTAAAGGCGCTTGCTTTTAACGTGATGTGAACCACCAGCTTTCGACTCCAGAAACCACAAAGTTATTCATTACGCTAGCACTTTACTATGCGATGTTTAACTCCGGTCTTTGTTATTATATTCCGTCTTGACGTTGATCCGTTATTAAGTGACGTTTAATGATGTGGTGATGTGTTTGTGATAAATGTAACGGAGCATTGAAAATTTATCATAAAAAATAACACAGCATATTGAAAATTATGAAACAAGTGTGTTTCATTATTAATTTTTGAATTACTGACGACAGTAATTCACCCCTAAGAGAGTACTCTTGTGTGAAGGCATTAAATGTCTATAAATGATTACGCGACATTTTATTAAAGCAATGTTATAATAAGTCATTGCAAGAATGATTCTTTTTTCTAAACCGCCGGTAAGCGCGCATGATAACTTGTGAGAGACCCGTGTCGGATGCCAACGGGAGTCGCTAGCCGATAATGCGGGCGTCAATATAGTGTGTGACGTCAAAATAAGGTCACATTTGCTACAATTGTTGTGAAACGAGGGTTATTTTATGAGAACTAATAATTTTAGCACGTTCGAAATCCCTTAGCTCCGACATAATGCACTCGCAAGTACACGCAACACGGAACACTGTCTGGCGAAGTATGACACGTGTAACGTGCTGAAATTACTGCACAGCTGCCGTTCATGGTCAAACACATCAGCGCTACCTGCAGGCTTGCATTTATGTTGAAGCACGGATTTCATGCGCTGTTTCCATATTTTTGTGCAACCTCTGCACATTTCATGATTAATATCACATAACTTTTTGTATGCTGTGCTTAACTTTCATAATCTGTATAAGGCGCAGTGTAGATTCAGCTACGTAACGTCGACTGCCCTCCTCGCTGTGGCTTCAGCCGGAGTCTGGCCACATTTTTCACCGACTGAGCCATTTGCCTCACCTCAGCGGGGCCACGATTTTTCCCAGACCTTATTACGGCAGCCGCGTGAGTTGCTGGCAGCCTACAGCGGAGGCGCCGCGTCATTCTGGGGCCGCCCTAATCCGGATTGTCGAGGCGGCAGCGAGTGTGGCTGACGTCGGAGCGGCGCGTAGCAAAGGTTGTTGCGGGACTTCGGACATGGTGCCTCCCACACACAACACTGGCACCTGATCTAGTAATTAGTAGCCTGCTATTTAATCACAATGACACACAGCCTACTGGTCTAGTACACTTTCACATGTGGCAATTCATTAGCCCAAGAAGGGTAAGAATAGAAGCCAGATAACATTGATGGAAAAACTAAGGAGGAACCAGAAGTATTTCGGTATGAACGGATAACGATTTTTTCCATAAAGGAGCCCAAATGGAATTGAAATGACGAAGCAAATTATTGGTATTGATACATTTTTATTTCTAAATTAGTTACCAAACTACTAATGTTATTCTTTTCCACATAATTTTCTACATTTCAGAATCACATTCAGCATTCATTATAAACTTGAGTACATGTATACAAAGTGATCAAATGCTTCACTGAGACAAAGTCTTCACAAGATGGGATGAAGCATACTGGCATATATTAAATTCCCCTCTTGTTCTGCCATCTTTCTCCTTAAATTCATTTTTGACTAATTACTGTTGACATTTGTGAGCAAAATCTGCATTTTCATAAAAGAGAAAGAGTGGTCTTCAGTTTTAAAGAATGTAACACCAGATCTAATTTTGTGCTTAGTTTTATGTATGTAAGTGATTTTCTAATTTATGTCGATTATGCGTAGTTAGTATCTTTTGTTGTCAGGTGAAATCAGTAATTGTTTCGTAACGTAAATTCTATTGTTGATATATAAACAAATATGCATTCTGTAATAATTATAAACATTTGGAAGACGAAATACTAGTACTCTTAAAGTATCTATTTAACTTTGTTCAAAACCATGTTAGAAAAAGCAGCCCTTCATTTATTCCACAGTAATTAACAGTTCTGCCAAAAGCATTGTTTGCGTAACGATATTTGTTAATTTCATCATTTCAACAAATAATTCAGTCTAAGTCTTGGAGTAGAAGAAACTGTTAAAAAGACGGAATTGTCGATGTATTCAGCTAATTTAATGAGTTAAGTTTTAGTAGTAATGTCTGTAAATTTAACTTCAAACAATATTTAGTTTTGAAACCCATTATTATGATGATGTATAAGGGCCCGATTTTGGTCAGGAGACAGTCAGCCACGGCCGAGTTTCAGCCGAGAAACTTGTGTTGGTTAGAACAACAATAATGCTTCAACTTAACTGTGGAATAAGTGTCAAACAATTAGGTTGTGTGTAAAAACAGTGACAGTGTATCCTCCATACTTTCCTTTCTTTTCTTCAAGAACTGTGAAATTTGTGGTTAGGCTCTTGCTGCTCGTAGATGTTCAACAGTAATCTACTGTAGTAGTATGTGGATGGTTCGTCTGCTAACTGCTATCAATGAGGCTTTAGGAAGTTAGAACAATAGTGCACTGGCCACATATCTATGTATTATTTGGGGGGGGGGGGGGGGTTGTGAACAGTGAAATTAAAGTATTGTGAAACGTAACTGTGCATCTGTCGGCTACATCATTTACAGTAGTCAGTGTCGGAATCCACAATCCATTTTCAGCCATTTCGTCGATACCGAGGACAGCAAACGAAAAATAAAGCAGGTGGAACCGCTACAAAGAGTTTTTAATAGTTTTTTTTCTCATCGTCATTGTTGTATATGATTCTCGTGGTAGAGTACTCTGTGGTACACCATGGGGCTTCATACTGCGTCGCAAACGTTACATAAAGATAAAATTTTTTAAGTTTTTTTATGGTAAAGTTTTTATGCTTGTAAAATATGGGCATTGATTAAGATTCTTTAATGTCCTATTACTTGTTTTCATTTAATACTAATGTTGTGGTAAACATTTAATTATTTTTATGTGCATATAACTTTGTCATATGTGCCGTATGTGGTGCTGCTGTATTTTACTGTTCGGTGATGATAAGTATTTTACTGTTTCTGGTAAAAGTTTTAAAGTATTAATTTTATTGTAGACTTGTAATATTATTGTATTAATTGTTGTATTTTTGATGTCTAGAGAATATTATAACAAACAAAAAACCTATTTCCCATATACTAACAAAGCGCTGCCTTTCCAGGATTTCCTTACAGCAGGTATCTGTATGCTCTATAATCGTTTATTTGCACTTTGTTACACATATACTTTTGTTATCCTGACGTGGTTGTTATATTTGGGAAATACCAATTTGGCTTTCTGGTACTTATATCTTTAAACTGTACGTGCGCTTAATGATTTGGGACCAGCTGTATTATACATGATCGTTAAGAATGGGTCACCACCCATAACTAGTCATCAAGTAAATAAAAAAGAAATTTGCGACCTTGGCGGTTTTTACTTTGCGTTAACCAACATTACTAGCTGCCCTGCAATTACTCCAGCGTGTAGGAAGTTCTTAATAAAATACTGAACAAATATTTGAAGTAATATAGTACCTAACTATGATAAAAATTATAGTAAAATTAGTGGTAGACCTTCCCATTAGCAGACGACGTATATATCGAAAATTTAGCGTCTATACTATTTATGGCTATCAGATACTGTAGCCTCAAACATGCTGTCCCATACGTATGAGTAAGCTTGCTTTTGTTTCCTAAGTAATCTAAGTCAAATGTAAGATATCACAAAAACTTGCTTTCATTAGACAAAAAAATAATTGATCATAAAACGTGCCTACTTTTCTTTCTCATTCATTAGTTATTGATGTATGAAAACATTTGTACCATTTCTGATTTTCTTTTGAAAGCTGCGAATGCATAACTACTAATTTGTGAGTTATTCCAAGTAAAAATATAAACATGTTTTTGTCACTACGTACATTTTTATTGTCCTCATTCTCCTTTATACTCAAGGAACAATATTAACTTTTTATGGAATGATCGGTGTTAATGTCATCCCATTTCTTTATAATTATTTATTATTATGTTAAGAAAAGATTAATACATAGGATCACTACATGCAAGTAGGTTTTACTATAAAGAATCTGTCAAAGTGTTTGACTTGGGGGGGGGGGGGTCAAACCAATGGGTGCCCAACAGTGGGGTTATCAGCATTTCAACATAAGGTTCTACTGACGTCCCAATAACCATAGCGTAAGGTATTTATGATTTATGTAATCAATTTCTTTTCAACACTGAGATTAAATGTTTACCCTTGTTTTGTATTTATAATAAAGTTAAGTTCCTTTTGGAACAAAACCATAAAAATATCTCGGCCGGAAGGTATTTTAACATTGCCTAAACAAGAAAAGACCTATGGGAATAGATTTTGAGTATACCAGAAAGTGAAAGTGTTCGCTTAACAGAAAATTTGTATGTAAAAGGACGGACTATATAACAATACTTAATGAGTAGCTATGAGAAAGAAAAATTAAGGTTAGGAATATTATAATCGAAGAATATAAGAAGATAATCCCGAGAGAAGGACACTTTTCCCACTCCTCATCCCATGATCCGTCCCTAAGGGTATTTCACTGGTGAGCTGGAGGACACTCCTACAGTCCTACAGAATGGCCACCAACAGCTAAACTCCCACGTTCCCTAAATATTGGCCCCGACATCTTCGTATTAAGAGCCTATGGTTGGTGTTGCAATGCAAAAAGTGATTTCGGTTCAACATCCAAACCATTGTAAAGGAAGGGCTCATTAATTAGCCACAGATGAAGTACATACTTAAATTCTAAGGTGTAACAGAATATGAATAGGCTAACAATCTATACTATAGTGAAGTGAACCACAGGAAGATATACTAACACAACCATGTTATCATTCAGAAACTTACAAACAGCAGCAATTCCGTTCGTACAGAACCCATAATTACTGTCACAACCCTGTAGAAAACAGTACAGTCACTTGATATTTGTCACCGTTTAATAAATTCTGTCTACAAAATAGCAATATATGGTTGGTGCATGGGGGCTTAATTAAATATTAATTGAAAATGTTTTTCGTTTTAGTAACTGTATGTCCGATTACGCAGTGTCTCGTAATCGGTTGGCCCTGACTAGTATTATTACGCTATCTGACTGCAACAAACAATGTAAGAAAATTTTCGTGAACACAGTTAATTAATTAAGTCCCCAGCGACTATAAAACCTACAAAATCCAAGCACAAATGTAACTGTTCTGTATGTGGGAGTGTGACTCAACGTCCACATCTGGCACGGTTCTTCTCTAACAAGACAAGAATTTTTAAATACCAACTATACTGACGTGACAAAATAAATTTAGAAAAACTATAATTACGCAAGAAAACCAAAATTCACTCTAATACCAGAACACAAGCCAGATGCTTTGTTAACTGAACCTGTAGTGACGCATTATTTCAGACACACAATCAATAAAGGAACATTGTAGTTTTTACCTTCATATATATTGACGAAATGCACTCATTACAATAACATCTGCTATCTCTCCCATCAAATAACTGCATAAAACATGGAACAACACTCTTTACTACCACATCTCACTCCGACTTCACGACAAGCAGTGCCCACTAGCACCTCTGGGTACGACTGACCTCCACGAGCTCTCTACTAGCACTCACTGCCATGAACTCTCAACAAGCACTGACTTCTACGATCTCTTAACACGCACTGTGGAGGCGGCTTAATAGTACTCTTTGGCGCACTCTCTGGCGCAGTGGCACAGTGTAGCCACCTTTCAAATGCCCCTCCTCCACAGGCCAGAATTTGATGGTATTTTTGCCAGCATTGGTGGTGAAAATACCACCAAATTCGTCCAGAAAAATACAGACAAAAATAAAAGATGATATTAATACCTAAATATCACATAATTAGTTAAAAATTTTGGCTTTGCACTGACCTTTCACTAACCTAATATATGAAATACAGTAAGCAATACAACTTCTTTTCATGCATGTAGCTTTACATTATAGTTTACACAATATACAAAAAGTCAGTTTATACAAATGTTCACATAAAAATGCTTTCAATGATTAGTTTATACAAAAAAAAGACACCAACAGGTAACATCTTTTCAGTAGAAACAGTCCATCAGTGGCACCCAGTAAAGTTTAACAGGTACACCCAGCAACAAGTCACATTAGTTCAGTAGAAGCAATCCATCAGTTGCACCCAGCAATGTTAAGCAGGTGCAGACACCAACAAGTGACATCATTTCAGTAGAAGCAGTCCATCAGTTGCACCCAGCAATGTTGAGCAGGTGCAGACAGCAACAAGTGACATTATTTCAGTAGAAGCAGTCCATCAGTTGCACCCAGCAATGTTGAGCAGGTGCAGACAGCAACAAGTGACATTATTTCAGTAGAAGCAGTTCCATCTGTCGCACCCAGTAAAGTTGCAGAGGTACACACAGCAACAAGTCACATTAGTTCAGTAGAAGCAGTCCATCAGTTGCACCCAGCAATGTTGAGCAGGTGCAGACACCAACAAGTGACACCATTTCAGTAGAAGCAATCCATCAGTTGCACCCAGCAATGTTGAGCAGGTGCAGACACCAACAAGTGACACCATTTCAGTAGAAGCAGTCCATCAGTTGCACCCAGCAATGTTGAGCAGGTGCAGACAGCAACAAGTGATATCATTTCAGTAGGAGTAGTCCATCAGTTGCACCCAGCAATGTTGAGCAGGTGCAGACAGCAACAAGTGACATTATTTCAGTAGAAGCAGTCCATCAGTTGCACCCAGCAATGTTGAGAGCAGGTGCAGACACCAACAAGTGACACCATTTCAGTAAAAACAGTCCATCAGTTGCACCCAGCAATGTTGAGAGCAGGTGCAGACACCAACAAGTGACACCATTTCAGTAAAAACAGTCCATCAGTTGCACCCAGCAATATTGAGTAGGTGCAGACAGCAAAAAGTCACATCTCTCAGCAGAAGCAGTTCCAAAAAATTCACTAGCACTGATCACACTGTTCATCAGAGTTTATGAGCAGAAATTAAACATGTCCTAGTGGCACCAATCATGTAGAAAAGGTACAGGTAACAGTCCTTAATTTTTTTTTTTTTTTTTTTTTTTTACAATCACTGATCACACAGTTCATCAGCAGAAATTAAACACGACCAAATGTCACACATCATGTTGAAAAGTGCAGGTAACAGTTCAGAATATTTATCTTCACTAATCAGACAGTTCAGGCATGAACAATAGTTTGAATGCACATACAAATGCTTTTACAGTAACATACAAATCATAACAAACACACAAATGATATCAGATAATTGTCCTATTAACTATTACAATACACAAATACCAGTAAACCTATAATATTTATGGGTGTCAGTGCAAGCCACTACCAACAAACAATTAAAATAATATTTAGGAGATAGGTGGGTAGGATTAGTAAAGGAAGACACACAGAACACACTCACTCATCTCTCATTCACATTAAATACTACTGTGTAATTGAATAGTGTTAATTGTGTAAATGAAATTCTGTCTAAATCTGATGTTCATCATGTGTATCAAGTAGTACTGGCAGCAATGTATAACAGTCAATAATAGTTAAGTCAACGTCATAGTCATCATGTCAACACCAATGTTTGCCAAGCCAGATCAAATGTATTGTTGTTGAACAACTGTCAGTGAGCCAAGATATGCAATTACTTCCTCTCTCCAAAAAAAAGTATATACTGCTTAGTGATTTAACAAAGTGTGTGTATAGACTATCTTCCTTCTATTTTAGTGTTCTAGTCTGGTATCTTCATCCTCCTTGTTCCATAAGACCAACAAAAAAAGAATATGCTCCTCACTTACTTTACCTTTTATACACCAAAACTCCAATAATCATCTGCATCACATAATCTCAATAATACCTCAATAATACCTCTTCAATACGTCTTATCATCAATATCATTTACCTTACCTCTTGTCCACAAAAACTCCAATAATCATCAACTTCATATAATCTCTATACCTCATTAATACGTCGATAAATATGAACCTCAGCACCAATATCATTTCATTTCCATAACAACTCTTTCCTCTAGTCAGTCTCCTCGAACAAGTACAGATAAAATCCTAATGCAACTTCAATTCAGCATCCCATACAATCCGAAGACACAGTGCCCACACACAACCTCTGTGTAATCCATCTGACCCAAATTTTCTACTCATTATAAATTATAAGATACATTTTGGTTCCTTGTCCATCATTAAATAAAAGAAATGCATACCTGACCTCTAACAGACTTAGTTCGAATAACTCTCAGTAATTAAGTACGATTACGGAGTGTGAATGATCATAATATTTCACAGTGTGTACACCACTCCAAGAATTATGGCAGACAGAAGCAAACATGTGGAGTATTTCCTGTGTCAAATGTCACTTCCTATTTCAATTGCTCACGAAAAATGCAGTGTAATGACTGTCAATGGTCTAAACCTAGTGTTGGTATGTCATGTCGTTAGCTTCCTTCCTATTAGCATAAATTTATACAGCTTCCATAAAACCTTAGCTCATGTGACTTCAACGAAGTTCTTTGTACCAATGTCGTTCGTCGAATTATAGCAGTTAATTTTCTTATCTTAAAACTGTAAGGCACTGAGCGTAAGCAAAACAAGCAATAGCGAGTAAATATACCAGTAGAGAACAGAATGTCAACAAGTGTATGCAGCACAATTCCTACAACGAGGCTCTGCCAAGCGAACAATCTATAATTAATCCAATAGTGTGACCTAAACTCTATGTTTATACACAGTATATCAGCATTTCTATACACCAGATTAAAGAGTAGTTATGACAACAACAGATATATATAAATATGCAATCCATACGCATAGCAGTAAACATGTTATCTAACATAATCAACAGGTCATTAGCATCATATCAGCATAAGCAAATAAATGTTCATATGTCATCTTAATAAGTAAACATGAAGCCGCAAGCAGATAAATCACAAAGTATAACTTACATCCTAACCACATCAGCACAATTAATCAGGTTACAATCATAATTTAAATAAATAAGCACAGCAGGCACATAATTAAAAAAATGACATCAGTGAAAAAGCAGTGCAGCCAAGCGATGCATAATATATACAAGTTACAACCCAGTTCATTAATAATCATTGTCAAAATCAGTAAATGTACACAAGCACATCGCTTCACAAGTAAATTCATAGAACATAAAATTTAGCACAAAGTATGAATCACGTAATTGCGAGCAGCAAATTACGTCTAAAGTACGTACCTAAGTGAATTTATGTTACCTGAAAAATAAACTCAATTAATAGTTACCCTTTTTAGTTTATTAGTTTCTTCTTCGAAATTACATTCTTCCTGAAAATTTCTCGATAGCAGGTCGTCTTAACGTCGGAGACACACAGAATTTACCTGAAGGTCTTAAATACTTTATACACCGTATCCTGCAAAATACTGAATCTTAATAACACAATTCAACAAGTCCTTATAGCTTTATACAGAATTTAGTCGGAGAAATTAGACTGTGTATTTGTTTATGTCTGTCAGTGCATTCGCACTGAGCGCTCGATCAGCTGTAGGCGCGTGACGTAGGAAGCTATTGTTCGCGGTCAACGACTGCCTTGTGCGGCGCGCAGACTTGACTGTTGCTTTGAGTATGTGCCGCCGCCAAAACACAGCGCGGTATCCTTGTACTCTCTGCGTGTTTACATCTAGCTGTTAGTTTTTCACAAGTATGTCATTCTACAAAAATTTTTCAAAAGTATATCATTCCACATAAATTTTTACGTTAGATACATGATGTATTCCTTTAGAGCGTCGAGATTTAAGAGTTTCTACTTCAACAGTGTTATCATGTATAATTTTGCGAATTCTATATGGACCGTTATAAAGCAGAAAAAATTTGCGACACAAGCCTTTTCCTTTATGAGACAAACGATGAGACTTAATTAACACCTTCTGACCAACTGACAAGATTTTTAAACGACCAGGACGCTTAGCTGATTTCTCTCTTCTAGCAGCCGCAGATGCAATATTTCGTAGAGCCAGGTTGACAACTTCAGAATGCCGCAGTTTCCGTGTAGGTGGAAAAGGAACGATTTCAGATATGCGATTCGTCGGTGCTTTGTTTTTTAATATCATTATAGGCGGTAAAGAAGTTGAGTCATTAGGAAGTTCATTCAGAATGTTTTGAAAAATAAGAAGATACTGATCCCAAGTTCTGTGATTCTGATGACAATAAAGACGACACAATTTATTGATTTCCTTCATCCATCTCTCTGAAGCGTTAGATTGAGGGTGAAAAAGTGAGATGAAGATTGGTTTAATTTTACGACGCTGTAGAGTACGAAGCCAAATTTTAGAACGAAACTGTGATCCATTATCTGATATAACGTTATCAACATGACCAACTTCTTTAAGAAAATGTTTGATGAAAGCGTTAGATACTGAACGAGCTGTTGCTTTGCGTAAAGGTGTAAAACACACATATTTTGATGTCAGTTCCACTGCTACGAAAATGTACGCAAAACCATTAGTAGAACGAACCACTGGACCGAACAAATCGACTGCAGCCATCTCCTTTAATTTCGCTGGAATGATAGGAAACAGCGGTGCTCTGTGAGAAATCGTTGGAGGCTTAGCCATTTGACATAATTTACATTTGGCAAGAACAGATCGAATACGTTTTTCCATATTACTGAAGTAACAATTTTCTCGTAATTTATGAAAGCATTTTCGGGGACCAAAGTGTGCATAACTGAAATGCGTATACCAAATCAATTTATTGACCCACTCATCAGGAATACAAACTAACCAAACGGAGTTGTCGACCGATTTTCGTTTAAAAAGAATGTCATTGCGGACTAAATAATGCTGTCTAATCGCTACGCTTTCCTTTTTCCTCCACTTCTCCTTAATGTCCTTCCAGATAGGATCCTTATTTTGCTCCTTAGCGATGTCCTGGAGCGAAGACGAAATAAAGTTCTCAAACGCAACACCTTGAATATACATCAAACAATAATTGTCTTCCTTGCAGTCCTCTTCAGCACTTTGTTTCAAACCCATAGGTGCACGTGATAAAGCATCGGCAACAATATTAGAAGAACCCTGTATGTAAACAATACTAAAGTCTAATTCCTGTAGGTACAACGCCCATCGTGACAATCTGCCATGAGTTAATTTTGTTGACATAAGAAATTCCAGAGCTCGATGATCGGTGTAAACCTTAGTATGTCTGCCAAACAAAAATGTGCGAAATTTTGTAAAAGCCCAAACAACAGCCAAAGCTTCAAGTTCCGTAATCGAATAATTCTTTTCTGATTTCGAGAGAACACGACTTCCAAATGCAATAGTTTTCTGGACTACAACGCCGTCTTCTTCTATCTCTTGAAATAAATGTGCTCCTAAGCCTTTGTATGATGAGTCCGTCGCCAAACAAAATTCTTTCGATAAATCCGGATGTGAAAGAAGTGGAGCAGCAACTAAAGCATCACGAAGCTGTTCAAATTCTGACTGAGCTTCCTCATCCCAACACCAATTAGATTTCTTTCCAGATAGTTCACATAAACGAGGTGTGGCCAAATCGTCCAATTTAACAAAGCGTCGCAGAAAATTACAGACACCAAGGAAACTACGAACGTCACGTTTTGTGCTAGGAACAGCATAATTACGAATAGCGTCTAATTTCTCTGGATCAGGAAGAATACCTTCTGTAGAAATAATGTGACCGAGAAATTTCACCTGAGAACGACCAAATTCAGATTTTTCCAAGTTTACTGTCATGCCAAGTTTTGCAAAGATACGTAATAATGAGTCCAAAATTTTGTTGTGCTCACTCCAAGAACGTTTAGCAATAAGAATGTCGTCAACATAAGAAGTAATGTTGTCACGAAGATAAACAGGTAAAATTTCATTTAAGCTACGAATGAATGCTGCTGAAGATACTGTAAGTCCAAACGGTAATTTCCGAAATTGGTAACAGTTACCAAAGGCTAAAAAGCAGTGTATTTTCTACAATCAGGGTGGAGTTCTATTTGCCAAAAACTTGCGCGCATATCAATCGTGGATAAAACTTTAATTCCATGAAAATGTTGAAGAAGTTCATCTAAATTTTGCGGGCGGTCAGTTTCAGGAATAATGATATTATTTATCTGTCTGGAATCCAGAACCAGACGAATTGATCCATCCTTTTTAAGAACAACGTGTAATGGGCTAGTATAAGGACTGACTGCAGGCTCAATAATGCCCTGATCTAACATGTACTGAAGTTCATTCTTAACCTTGTCTCTGTAAGCCAAAGGAATAGCGTACGTTTTTCCTCGAAATGGTGTGTGTTCCTTCACTTTAAATAAATATTGTAAGCCTTGTATAGTTCCTGTGTGATGACTAAACACTGTAGCATGTGAAGTTAAAATGTGGTGCAGCTCTTCTCTTGCAACGTCATCTGGCACTTCAGCTTTCTTAACCTTTTCATTAATTAATTCTTCGCTATTAATTATATCATCCATCGCATCTCTGTATCTATTGTCATTGTCATGAATAAACACACTGTCGTCATAATGCTCAACGAAAACATCAGAAGTAAGAAACCTTAAACATTTTATATCTGACTCAGATCTTGTTAAACACTCGAAAAATTTCAAACATTTCGGCATTCCGGCAAAAGTCAAATTCACACTTCCTTCTTTAAAGTTCAAAATTGCCTTATGTGCGTTAAGAAATTCCATACCTAATATAATTTGGGTACTGAGTAATGGAACAATAATAAAATTAGCAGAAAATTCGTATCCTTGACAAATGAAATTTAAATTGGTCTGTTGTTTGACTTCCACACTTTTTCCAGAAATCGCACCTCGAATTGTAGTTTTAGAAATAGGTAACAAAGGACAAGCAATAGTTCTTACACATATACGAAAAACTGATTCACTAATGACATTCAATGGGCTCCCAGAATCTAATACTGCAGTGAACTTATTCTTACCCACACATACTTCAATAACAGGATGTAAAAATGCGTCTACATTATTTTCCTTTTCGTCTAGCAAAATGTCTCTCATGTCTTCCAGGCGTACGTAGTGTAAAGTCGTACTGTCATTACTTTCTGAACCGTCTATATTGCTGCCAGAAGCCGAAGCTGCAAGTCATTGTCGATTGTTTGCGTCACGTCTTTGATTATTCCCGTCATTTCGCGGATCAATTTCTACGATTTGGACTTGTCTCCCAGAAGTTCTGTCACGTGGAGGATGCCAATTAGGTCCCTCCTGTCTGTTAGATGCGAATTCTGGGTTGTGTCTGTTATTAAAATTTCTATTTTCCTGTCTGTCTGCATAACTACTTCTTGTGTAATTTCGACTGTCACTTCTGAAATTATTGTTGTATCTACTACCCTGATTGTTTCTGTAGTAAGAGTTACTGTTTGAATAATTTCTGTCTTGATAATACCGATTACTGTTTCCGTATGATTGATCATTCCGATACGAATTACCGTTGTTATAGTTGTCTGTGTAATTTCTGTTAGAACGTCTGTTATTGTCATAGGGCTGGTATCTATTGTCCTGTCTGTTACGTCTGTCATTCTCAACATTACCCATATAACGTCCGTTCCGATCACTATCCCTTTTCTCTGAAAATCTATTGTAATTACTGTTACTGAAAAAATTACAGGAAGTCCCATCATCGTTGTCATACTCGAGTTCTTGCAACAAAGTCTTAAAAGTCTCAATGTCGTCTTTACATCTTCCGGCTAAAGCAATTTGTCTTATGGATTGTGGCAGCTTAGTTAAACAAATGCGAATTAATTCAGTCGGGCTGTAAGGGTTGGAAAGGAACTGATTCTTTCGAATCATGTCTTCAAAGTACTCTGCCGGCGTGCGGAACTCAGACTGTTTGAAATTACGCTGCATAATAAGACTGTGTTTGACTCTGTCTTGCGTGTTTTCGGACCAATATGCCGATAGAAATGCATGATAAAAATCATTTAGATTATTACAATCTCTAATGAGTGCGCGCATCCGCGTCGCCGGTTCGTTTTCTAAATATCCACACATAAATTCCAGTTTGTGACTTAGTGGCCAATTTGGTGGAAGTGCGTACATAAATTGATCTAACCATGCACATGGATGTATGTCATTCTTAGAATTGAGGAAGATCTTAAATTTCCGGACAGTCAAAAAGTGTTTATAGTCAAAGTTTTCGCCTCGTGGCGACAAAGACCTACCGCGTCTGTCCCAGTCCGAATGTCGATTATTGTAAAGTTCGCGCGCCTGGCGCTCTCTTGTTGCATCCCGTAAATGAAACAAATTATTTTCTTCAAACCCCTCTGCTACCTGTGATTCTAAATTTCTTCTGCTATCTTTTCCTACAATTTCGCCTTCGATCTGCTTGACTTGCTTTCGTAATGCCTCAAATTCCCTTTTCACACGTTCATTAAATTTTCCTTGATTTTCAACATGCTTATTTATGTTCTGATACTCTTCGGTTTCTGCAAATGGTAATGGAGCTGTATCATCCGCATCTCTGTCCCCATGTAAACTAAGATTTGTCAGTTTATCTGAAATTTCCTCAACTCTTTCCGATAAGTCACCTAATTGTTCTTTCTGTTTATTTACGTCTTCCGTAAGTGTCGCGACTCGGGTTTCAGTATTGACACATTTGGTAGTTAATTGCTCATATTGTTGTGTCAGATTATTTAATCTGTCATTTGGTACGGATTCCTCGATTCTTTCAAATATTTCTTTCTTATCGTTTGTACGTTGTAAATTTAACTCTGAAAATTTTTGTACTATCACGCGATCTCTTCCTTCCTGTTCTCTATCCTGTTCCCTTTGTCTGATTTCTACTGCAATTAATCTATTATTGTGAGAATTTAGAATCGGTTGTACTTCTTCCCTGATTTCTTTCTTTAACTCATCTTTCATATTTTTGAAACATGTCCCTATTCGTGAATCTATCCGTGTTACCACAGTTCCCATCTCTGCTTTAAATTCAGATCCTAACCGAGTTTCCATTGTTCCCATCCGTGTTTCCATTGTTCCCATATCAGTTTTAATTGTTCCTATATCTGTTTTTAATTCAGATCCTAAAGTTTCCATTCGTGTTTCCATTTTTAATATAGCACTCATCAACTGCCCCATAGTAACTGTTTCAAAATTATTTTCGCCCCTAACATTTCCCGCAAAACCAGTTTCCTTCGTCATAGCTGTAAAGCTATCTGTGTTCGATACTATTCCAGAATCTTCTATCGTTAATCTCGGATTCTGTGAATTATCTGATTGAGAAAAATTTTGAAATGGTTCGGGACTATTTTCCCGACTTATTACATTGTTTTCCCCTTCATTATCCATCATACTGTTTTCCTCTGTCGGCGAGTTCGCCATGATAACAATTTCGTCATTTTCACTATTCATCATTTTTGCCTTTTTCATTGATCGCGTAATCATTTACAAAACATAAAAAAAATTCGTCACTGTACTAAAATTACACACAATGACTCCTTATCTCCAACAATACCATTCACATGAAATGTTTCCCTCAAACACGATTAACAAACAATTGACATAATTGCACTAGATTGTCAAACGCGTATACAAAACAACAAATCAAATTCTGAGAAAAAAATACCATTAGAAGAATGACAATTACCAAATCTACACATGCAAAATAGACTACAATTACTAACTACAAATTACTACAACAATACTACGGTCTGCTATTTTCACAATCAGAACAATTCCAAGGGACGATCCGAAGCAGCGGTCGCCACGTGCATGGGGGCTTAATTAAATATAAGATTGATTGAAAATATTTTTCGTTTTAGTAACTGTATGTCCGATTACGCAGTGTCTCGTAATCGGTTGGCCCTGACTAGTATTATTACGCTATCTGACTGCAACAAACAATGTAAGAAAATTTTCGTGAACACAGTTAATTAATTAAGTCCCCAGCAACTATAAAACCTACAAAATCCAAGCACAAATGTAACTGTTCTGTATGTGGGAGTGTGACTCAACGTCCACATCTGGCACGGTTCTTCTCCAACAAGACAAGAATTTTTAAATACCAACTATACTGACGTGACAAAAGAAATTTAGAAAAACTATAATTACGCAAGAAAACCAAAATTCACTCTAATACCAGAACACAAGCCAGATGCTTTGTTAACTGAACCTGTAGTGACGCATTATTTCAGACACACAATCAATAAAGGAACATTGTAGTTTTTACCTTCATATATATTGACGAAATGCACTCATTACAATAACATCTGCTATCTCTCCCATCAAATAACTGCATAAAACATGGAACAACACTCTTTACTACCACATCTCACTCCGACTTCACGACAAGCAGTGCCCACTAGCACCTCTGGGTACGACTGACCTCCACGAGCTCTCTACTAGCACTCACTGCCATGAACTCTCAACAAGCACTGACTTCTACGATCTCTTAACACGCACTGTGGAGGCGGCTTAATAGTACTCTTTGGCGCACTCTCTGGCGCAGTGGCACAGTGTAGCCACCTTTCATTGGACAACCTTATACTACAATAAACTTGGTCTAGAAACATTTTGACTGGTGCATCATTATAGCAGTTACCTTAACCTAAGAGCTTGTCAATAAATTAAAGCATGTCTCTTTTAGCGGAGGAATGCCAGAGATCGTTCTCCTTCTTCAAGCACTGACATTACTAGTTTTATCATTTCTGGTAGGCTCCCCCATGTCAGCAAAATTGCCACTAGAAAAACCGGCTGTTACCGGAAACAAAGAGAAAATATTGCATTGATGCACAGAGAACAAGGCCACGATAATTATGACTGGTACTTCCACGTAAAAGCAAAGAAAAGGTTCTTCATTGCACGTAGATGTAGGGGACTAGGATCACGGTGATTATTGGTCGACTGTGCACGACGGTTTACTCTTTCACACTACTCCAATACACACCACTATCCGAGTCCATGCTTTAAAAAGCAAAAGAAAATGGTTCAGAGACCTCAGTATTATACAGTGCTACAACTGTTTGTGAGTGTTGAAAAAAATAGCAGTTTCTCATAGTATTCCAGAATTGGTGTCGCCCTCAAACCACAACACACTTTTCTGCCTGCTAGTCAACTTTCCTGTTCTTCACGCTATATTTACACTCTCAGTATACATTCCCTGACAATCCCTAATATTTGACACATAAAACAAATGTCATTAGACATGATACTCTCAAGAATATGCTATAAAGTCATTGCATTGCCCAACATTTGTTCCCCACAGGTGCCCAATCATGGTTTGAAGATTATAAAAATACTTCAAGGCCAAAATTTTCTTAATACCTGTTTCTTATTCTGTAATTTTTGTTGTACGTATTTCCACGTCACATTGAGTGAATTACTTGTACATGTTCTCAATATTTGTGTGATAGGCTGAAAATGTACACTGATCAGTTATAACATTATGACCACCTACCAAATAGCCGTTACGTCCACCCTTGGCAAGGATAACAGTGGCGAAATGTCGACGCATGGAAGCAGCCAGGCCTTGCTAAGTAGCTGGCGGCAGTTGGCACCACATCTGCACTCACAAGTCACCTAATTCCTTAAAATTCAGGAGGGGGTGGGGATGGAGAGCAATGAGCTCTGACGCCACGTTCAATAACGTCCCAGATGTGCTCGATCGGGTTCGGATTTGGCGAGTTGAGGGGCCAGTACATCAATTGCAACTCGTTACTTCCTCCAACAACTTCATCAAACTCCCTTTTCTTGTGACGTCGTGCATTATCTTGTTGAAAAATGCCACTGCTGTCGAGAAAAATGATGGACATGAAGGGGTATACGTGGTCTGCCATCAGTCTACGATAAACTTCTGGCGTCATCATGCCTTGCATTGCATCAGCTCACTGGATCAATGGACGCCTAATTGTTTGTTCTCCAGAGCTTAATGGATCAGCAGCCAGCCCGTCTCGGTGCTGCAGTACAGGTTTCAAGGAGCTGCGCCCCTGGATGACGACGGTTTCGCGCCCGCCCACTGGAATGATGAAGGTGGTACCGGTATCGATCAGTCTGTAGAATTTTGGGCTTCTTTCTTTCTTAGATCAACTGAAGAATTTCTTCTTCTACCCTTGATTTCTTCGCAGTTACTTTCCTTGGATCTATGGTTTTTTTTCCAGTTTGTGTGCCCTTCTTTAGAAATGCCCATTCCTCTTCAACCGAAATGCTTACTGGGCTATTCTTTATCGCCATAATTATCGCATCAGATTAGTTCAAGCGTCTCTTTTCATTTCTCGATGATTTCGTACCCCACTTCTTTACGCTTAGATTCCTCCCGACTAGTCTCTTAAACTTCAATCTGTTCTTCATCACTACTAAATTGTGATCGGAGTATGTATCTCTTCCTGTGTATGCCTTAAAGCCAGTATCCGATTTCGGAATCTCTTTGTGGCAGTGATGTAATGTAAGTGGAATCTTCCAGTATTTCCAGCCATTTTACAAGTACCTCGCCCTCTTTGGATTATTGAACAGAGTACTTGGTATTACTAGCTGATATTGGTTGCAGAATTCAATTACTCTTTCACCTCTCTCAGTCCTAACACGAAGCCCATATTCTCCCGTAAGCCCTCCTTGTACTTCTTCCCCAACAACTACCTTTTAGTCCCTCTGGCGCATTTGATTTCCATCTTCCTTTACGTACTCAATTAACTGTTAATATCCTCGTATTTATTTTCTAACTCTTCAACTTCAGATTGATACGTAGGGGTCGTTGTTGACGTTCGTTAGCTGTCGATTCTGAAAAGAACAACCTCTTAAATGAACTGTTCACTCAGTCTCTGCTCTACGTTTCTGTTCATAATGTATCCTACTCCTGCTGTACAATTTTTTGCTGCTGTTGCCATTACCCTATATTCGTAGGATCAGAAATCCTTGTTTTCTTTCCATTTCATTTTATTAATCCCCTCTATAGACTGAGCCTTATCATTTCTCTTTTCAGATTTTCTAGCTTTCCTATCACGTTAAACCTCTGTCATTCCACGCCTCGACTCGCAGAACGCTTTACTTTCGTTGGTCATTCAGTCTTTTTTTCATGGTCACCCCTCTCTTTGACTGTTCCGTCCGAAGTCCGAATGGAGGACTAGTCTGGAATCTTTTGTTAATGACGAGATCATCATGAACTTCCCCAATTACAGGGCACATGTCCTTCACCCTCTTTTACAAGGCCGTTGGCAGAATGAGGGTGTCTTCGTGTGCAAGAAGTATTCGGCCGCAAGTTCTGATGGTTTCTAATCAAATTTAAGCTTTGGCGGGGTTCTAACCTGGAACTGATGACTTTTTGATTGCAAACCAAAGACGCTACACGTTGACCTTCTTGTCAGAGTAAGTGTATCTAATACCTCTCAGAGTACCCAGCTAATAACATTCATTATTTTCCGGTTGTTTTTGTTAATTTTTATATTATTGATATTAATTTGGTTTTTGGAGGAATAATCTGCCTATGCAGCTAAACAGAGGGCTCTTTATTTTTATGACATTCGCTTTCGACTTCTTTTTATCTATGAGCATCCTCAGCCAACTGCAATATAGTTTAGTATATATTTAATGACTGTTTTTAAAAATTCATTGTAATATTTTGATTCACCTCTTATGATTTGGTAAGATACAACTTTCTTGAACACGAAGAGTAGTTGGATAAGGTTATACTGCTCTTTCATTCTACTTGCATCTTGTCGTTCTACATGTCTAACGCCACACGACGATTTCCTCACTGGTGTCAATCGTTTCTTTTGAGATTAGCGCCTGATCCGAGCCACTAAGAAAACATCAGCATTTTTGCTAGTACTTATTATTACCCTTTTAATTTACCTGTATATGACACATATGTTTGACAATGAAAGTGATGGTCAGTGTATACATTTCTTGTTCACACAAATCTCCATCAAAACTTATTCATGTAGTTACAAGGTTTTCGTTATGATAGGAGATGTAAATTTACATAACCAGTATAATTTCAGTTATATTTTTGCACGCATCTAAAGGATCAAAACAGCTCGACTGTGCCTTAGCAAGGTACTACTGGTGTCAAAACAGAATGGCGTAGCACAGTGGCATTTCGTCCAGAAATCCGTTTTCTGCAGTTAAATAGCAACCAAGCTTCAGTAATGGACACTGAGTCAACATAAGTGTACGGTAACGACGTATCATTACATGCCACCGTAAGTATGTGGCGCAGACGCTTTCAGTGTGGTCAGGTAAGTGTGAAATTTCGAAAACTGAGAGGACAATCCGCGCAGGGTATGGTGGAGGGTGTGCAGAGACGAATTTTTGGCAGGAGCGCTGGGCGAATTGATTCATATGTTCTGCAGGGGAGGTCGACATTATCTGCCCGCTTTCGGCCGGATGGAGACATCCTGCGATGACGGAAGAGAGGCCCAATCCCTGCAGTCTTTCTCAAACGGCTTTACGCAAACTGCTCAGTAGAAAAATTTCTTCTTTGGGTTACTTATAGCTTTAGATGTCGGCTTCGTGACGACATGCTCATCTATTTTTAATGGTCATAGCTATTATGATATATTCCTTTAAGTAAGACATTGCGGGAAATTGGAAAAAGTGTGCCATGAAAAATTGCTCGCTATTAATTAAGGTTTGGTGCATATTACATAATACGTTACTGCGTACGAAATTACCTGACATACTTAATTTTTCTGTAGACTTGGGTAGAGGTCTCTCAAATTTTAACATGACAAGGGAAAAGTAGCTGTTACTCAAAATTCGCTACTCATGATGCTTCTCTGAAAGTTACAAGTGATTAACAAGTTACACGAAAATAAACCGCGAGTTTTGTTGCATCATTTTCAGCTAAGTTGGCACTAGATATGTCTGGATGGTGTCCATGTCAGTGTGGGCATGGAGGGGCTTCATTTTGTGTTTAAAAATATGAGTATAAGATTCAGTTTTCAATGACATTTCCCAATTAAGTGCTCTAAATTAATTCTTCTATCCAGTGTTTATTACCTGAAATTCTAAAAGTATTTCGAATCTTTCAACATCCACGGCGATCATTCTAGTTGGGATCCGTGCAGGGTACGTTAGCGTACTTGATTTCGTTTTCATTGTAAATATTTATTGCGTATTCTTGTTCTTCTGACATGTTTTCCATCCTGGAGGGTCTCCTACCTATGGATTAATTGGAACGAAAAGTACATCTTGTTTGTGGTAATTCCTCTAGCGCTTGGTATTTCTCCCCACAGTGCGCAGACCGCCTGCCAGCAGCCCCCACCACTTCCCCTTCCCCCATGCTTCCCTTCCGACTGTGAATCTGCCAGTCACGTTCCTCTGCACGAACTCTAACAAGAGAAGAGTGAGTGTCCTGCAGGGCGACTTAACACACTGAGGTCAAGGTGAGAGCCGTTAAAATCAGCCAATGATCAGCTTTCAACATCTTGCACCATATTTTGAACACAGCAAAGCTTACCGCCCACGGTGCTGCCGAACTGCTACTGCCCATTCTAAACTGCCGGCGAACCGAGGCAGCAGCAGAAATCTTCCAGCTACATCAGTCGAATCCAAATAATGTTTAACCTGCCTAGCCTTTACGGACAAGTAATGGGTGTGTCACTATGACACTGAGGCAAAGGAACAAAGTAAACAATTAAAACATTTCGATATACCTTTGCAGATAAAGGTAAAGTGCCAACCTTCCTCGGACAACGTGATGCTGAAAGGTTTTGTGATTGCCAAGGTGTGGCGCTAACTGAATATACTAGTAAGGGGCAAATAGTCGCAGCAGGACGCTACCAAAATCTTCTGCCAAGGCTACGGACTACGCCGATTTGAAGTACCACGGGCAGACGCCAATGGCGTGTTTTTGCTCCAAGGCAAGCACCTATTCACCCTGCCCTTTACACCGTCACACATGCAAGTATTCTGGTGCATACTTCACCCAGTTTCATATGGAAACCAGTGACTTTCTCTTCAGTCCTTGGATCAAGAAACCGCTGCGTGGCAAACATTTCTGAAACGGAGACGACGTGACTTTGGAGGTACAAGTTTCCTGAACAGCAAAAATGTACACCTAGAGAGGCAATGTCTCCACCAAGTTACTCATCATTGAGAAAAATATCTGGCATAGACGGAGGAATTGTGGAATGAGCGGATAACACTAAGTTTCTTAGTCGCAGCTTCATATTTTTGAGGTAAACGCACAAAAATGGAAACATGATCAGTGCAGAGATGTCGTTAGTGCGAATATAGTGTGAAAGCAAAGTGAAGAAAGACGACAGTAAACCAATAAGAAGTACCAGAAAGGAGTACAGCGAGAAACGTAACATCAGGATTGGTGGATGATGAAGTAGATGAAATTAAAGAATTCTTCTACGTATGCAGCAAAATAACCAACGACGGACGGAGTAAGGAAGACACAAAAAGCAGACTAGCAATGGCAAAACGACCATTACCGGTTAAGAGAAGAGGAAGAAATTTCTGAACATGTACGTTTCGTGCACAGAATTCTACGGCAGTGAAACCTGGATAGTGGGAAAACGAGAAAAGAAGAATATTGCATTAGAGGTGTGGTGCTACGGAAGAATGTCGAAAATTAGGTGGACTAATAAGGTAAGGAATGACGAGGTTCTCCGCAAAATCGGCGAGGAAAGAAATACATGGAAAACACTGACAAGAAGAAGGGACTATGTGGTAGGACATTTGTTTAGACATCAGGTAATAACTTCCATGGAACGAGAGGGAACAGTAGAGGTTGGAAGCTATAGAGGGAGACAGAGAACGGAATATACCCAGCAAATAATTGAAGACGTAGGTTGCAAGTGCTGCTCCAAGATGAAGCGGTTGACACAAGAGAGGAATTCGTCACGGAAGAGTGATGATTCGAAAAAAAAGTAATAAATCGACGTTTGGAGTATCCAAAGTAAAAAAAAAAAATTTATATATCAAGTCCAAACGAAGTACCTAAATACTCGACATAGTCGTTATGTGTAATGTCACCATGACACCTGCCACGTCACTCGTATGACACATGTGATTTCTCTACATGTATCCCCATATATTACCAACATTCAGCATATACTATTTTCCCTAACGTGTGTCTATTCATTGCATCTGCTGTATCCTCACGCAAGCTTATTGAATAAATGGCTACATAATTGTGTTTTACACAGCATTATTTGTAGTAGTTTCCTCTTTACGGCACAATTCAGCAAGTCATAATTAAAAATAATCACGGAGCGTTGGCGGTTTTTCTTGAAAATCATGTACCCGGTTGATATGAAAATGTTAGTACTGGAAGCACAATAAAAAAATCGACAGCATTACTAACACAATTATGAACGGTTGGAAAATTACATACCTAAACATGTCAGAGCTTTGGTTAGATCTAAATAAACTGATATACAGAATAAAGTCTGTTCCAGACAGAAGAAGCTCACTTAATAAATTAACGTGATAGTACAGAAATCAAACGGACAGTGGCCATAAATTGTTCAATTAGTTTGTGATATTGACCCACTAGTAACTCTTCCGCCAGGAGAAAATCATAAACAACAATTACTGTAAATACGTGAAAATGAACTACAATGAGTGAGTGTGTGTGAGAGAGAGAGAGGGGGGTGGTGCAGAGAGAGGAAGGGGGCGTGGGAGGGGAGGGGAGAGAGAGAGAGAGTGAGAGAGAGAGAGACAGAGATTCCGTTAAATTAAGCTGTAATAGCAGCTGAACGGTTAGCGTCCATTGAGCATCTGGTTGGATGATTTGGTATCAGTTGATAGTTACCATCGTAATATTTACTAACCAGGTTGTCGCAAGCACAGATCAACAAGAAGCTTAAATGGTTTGTTCGTCGAATACTGGCAAGGTACCTTAAACTTCTGAGCCTTCAGCACTTAGGAACAATACTACAACACGCTGTCCAAGTGGTCCACGTGGCCTATAGGCTACCTGTGCCTATAGGGGAAATGTGTGTTTATTTCGGCAAGGCGGCCCAAACAAAATACAACGGCCTGCCATGGATGATTTTGGAGACCTCTGCCTCCAAATAAAACAACTGGCAGGCCAGAGAGAGATCCCCTTCTTATGGCCAACGACAGCAGCATTTCTGGAAGTTGCATGGCACTGACGTCTCCTGATAGAAAACTAAAACTTGTTGGCGTCACTCGAGATATAAAAGCAGTCCCGTATTTACAGAGCACTTATTTTAAAGAAGGAATCGTTCACAGGTTTTAAATATTTTTGAAAACTCGGAATATGATACATTTGCTGTATGTCATGTTATTAAAACAACCACCTCACCTAAACAACAGACCGTCTATAGTCATGTAATACGACATCAATTTCTTGTTTATGACTGATAATGATCTGTTCTTTGACGGGAACTGGCAGTTTCAATAAAGTGATTTATAGAAGTATAAGACACTTAAGTATGAAGTAAGTAGGAAGTGTTAGGAAGCCAATGCGATATGTTTGCAGTAAAAACGCGAATATATCAAAAAAGAAATGATCATTTGCATGTGTGATTCAACATATAGAAAATTAAAGCAAAGTCTCCAACGTTAAAAGCGCAATAGGAATTCTCACTGCTAAAAGTGGACGAAAGACCGGACATGCGGAAAGATTACACTGAGTGCCTCTGCCAGTGGGCAGGAACAGCCTAATGACGTCATAGAAGAAGAAATGTGAATCGACGTGCGAGACAGAGCATCATACGTTTGCCTAAATTTCAGAATGAAATTATTTTGAGAATATAAGTTTGTAGCGCAGTACTGTATGAAATTGAATCACAGACATTCGGAAAACAAGATAAGAAGTGAATGGAAGTGTTTCAGGTATGGTCCATAGAAAGATGTCGAAATATAACGGCACTGATAACGTACTAAATGAGGATATTCTCTGCAGAATTGTCGAGGACCGGAAAATATTGAAAACATTGATATGAGAAATGGAAAGTATCATAGGAATGAGTTTAAAACAGGGAATAATTCGCATGACAGTTCTAGAGTTCTGTAGAGAGTAAAATCTGTACTCGACGACATTCTAACAAATCAAACAAATAACTACGGATGTCAAGTGCGTTACAGCAAGATGCTAGTTGGTGCCATTGCCACAGACACTCTCCACTTCATCTAGTTCCTCCAGCGCCACGGGCGGCGCTCGGGAAGAAGATATCGACATCGCGTCGACCAATTGCCGGCCGACTACAATCTTCCAATGACCGGACGGCAACGGACAGAAGAGTACTCTGAAGACAAAAGAGCAGCTCTCGTCCACTTGGTTATAGATCATCTTCCAGGGCTGACTTAGAAAGGGAACGTCGTTTAGTGAAATCTTAGAAGTGAACACACTGTAGTTGTAAATTGAATTTGCCTACAATTACTTGCACTTAACAATTGAGTGGTTTTTTGTGTTATATTGCATGCAGTTTCAGATTTCAGTACACAACAAGTCACAAAGATAAGTAAATATTTGTAACTTATTTTTGTCACTTCGTTACTAAAATTAAAGCAATAACAGTCCTCGCTCGCAAAAATGAAGTCCCTTAGGTCAAAGCTTAGTGAACTACTAAGAGTGCCTCCATCATAAGTAAAACACTCAAAATGGCATGTCACATATAAAATAAATATCACGCGACAAAGGTTTAGTCACAAAATTTTAAATTAGAAAACATAGAAGGCAAGCCACTATGGGCTGCTCACACACGTCGATCTAGGGGGTTCATCAGATTAAGGAACTCTTAGTAGTTGCTGAAACCTAGGTCAAAAAGACTTCATTCTTGCGACCAAGGGCTGTTATTGCTTTGATTTTACTTTGTTAACGGTCGCTGACAAAGCAGTCATGTTCAACACTTTGAAACTTTGGTACTAATGTGTTGGAGTGTTGTAGAACCTTCGTCCTCCTATCCCGTTACTTGACCCTGGTTCGAGCTGTGCAATAGAGGCAGGGAGAAATTGTGTTAGCGGTGTACTGCAACAGAAGCCGTTCCACGAACTCACAACCTTGACCTACCGTAACAACAGCGGCAACTCGGTCTCCACAGTAGTAGCGACGAGGTCTTTACATAAGCTATTTGACAAAAACATCTTCGTAAAATATCTCTATAACTATGTATAGGCCTAGTAATTATGTATTTATAATCAGCGCATATTAAAAACCTAGTATCTTAAGAATCACGAATCTTACAGGAGCTGAAATAGGCTGACTGTGAATTACGAGTTTTTCATTTCATTCGACGAACACCCTGCCAGACACTTAAATCCGATTTGCAGAGTATCCAAGTAGATGTAGATGTTGATCTCACGTCATATTTATAATTGATTTTCACATCTAACTGTTCCATTTTAGAAGTAAAATTATTATCCGAGATCGTGATCTGAAGTTGAAGACAAACTGAAGGGTACTTATACATACTTAAGGTAATGAATATGTGCTTTGGCTGTCGAAATATGCTGCTGAGTATCAAAACGCATAGGACATTCTTCACAAATTATGAATGGTTTTGTCACTTAGCAGTGTTGTCTGGTAATATATTTGGTTCCTTATTTTCCTGTCTAGAGCGCACACATCGGTCATTCCCTCTCGTTGGCTTACTAATGTCTGAGATACGAGGTTACTTACGTAATAATGCAATAAAAATATTTGTGATTTTTTCTGAGATACGAGATTTTCATTCTACACTACTGGCCATTAAGATGACGTGCTACAGACGTGAAATTTAACCGACAGGAAGAAGATGCTATGATATTCAAGAGATTATCTTCTCAGAGCATTCACACAAGGTTGACACCGGTGGCGACACCTATAACGTGCTGACATCAGGAACGTTTCCAACCGATTTCTCATACACAAACAGCAGTTGACCGGCGTAGCCTGGTAAAACGTTGTTGTGATGCCTCGTGTGAGGAGGTGAAATGCGTACCATCACGTTTCCGACTTTGATAAAGGTCGGATTGTAGCCTATCGCGATTGCGGATTATCGTATCGCGACGTTGCTGCTCGCGTTGCTCGAGATCCAATGACTGTTAGCAGAGTATGGAATCGGTGGGTTCAGGAGGGTAATACGGATCGCCGTGCTGGATCCCAACGGCATCGTATCACTAGCAGTCGAGACGACAGGCGTCTTATCCGCATGGCTGTAACGGCTGCACGCCATGTCTCGATCCCATGTGCACGAAAGTTCGACGACGTTTGCACCAGCATGGACTATCAGCTCGGAGACCATGGTTGTGGTTACCCTTGACGCAGCATCACAGACAGAAGCGCCTGCGATGGTGTACTCAACGTCGAAACTGGGTGCACGAATGGCAAAACGTCATTTTCTCGGATGAATCCAAGTTCTGTTTACAGCATCATGATGGTCTCATTCGTGTTTGGCGACATAGCGGTGAATGCACATTTGAAGCGTGTATTCGTCATCGCCATAATGGCGTATCACCCGGCGTGGTGGTATGGGGTACCATTGGTTACACGTCTCGGTCATCTCTTGCTGGCATTGATGGCAATTTGAACAGTGGACGTTACATTTCAGATGTGTTACGACCCGTGGCTCTACCCTTCATTCGATCCCTACGAAACTCGAAATTTCAGCAGGATGCACGACCGCATGTTGCAGGTCCTGTACGGGCCTTTCTGGATACAGAAAATGTTCCACTGCTGCCCTGGCCAGCATATTCTCCAGATCTCTCACCAATTGAAAACGTCTGGTCAATGGCTCGTCATTGGCTTGTCACAATACGCCAGTCACTATTCTTGATGAACTGCGGTATCGTGTCGAAGCTACATGGGCAGCTCTACCTGTACACGCCATCCAAGCTCTGTTTGACTCAATGCCCAGGCATTTCAAGGCCTTTATTACGGCCAGAGGTGGTTGTTCTGGGTACTGATTTCTTAGGATCTACGCATCCAAATTGCGTGTAAATGCATTCACATGTCAGTTTTAATGTAATATATCTGTCCAATGAATACCAGTTTAACATCTCCATTTCTTCTTGGTGTAGCAATTTTAATGGCCAGTAGTGTATTACGACGCTATTACATGCCCCAGCCACTATCACAACACTTATAAAACTGATATGAAAATCCATACACACATTAATTTACAACTTTTCTAAATCAATCCTTCATTCCATTCACTTTTATTTAAGTTGTTGTAAAGATTTATCGCCATCATTCGAGCGTGTGGCACCACAAGAGTTCTTAATTAATCCGTGCGAAACTATCGTTATCGGCCTGTGTTTAGTTTCCCGCTACTGCAGTCTATTCGGTTCGACTGTGGGAGCTAAATCTGGCCATAAAAATCGAAAAATTTAGCCCTTACACTTTGAAATAACGCTACCCGCAGCATTCTCGGAAGCCACTATCAAGATATCGGAATGGGCGAATTAGGTATTAGCGGAATTCAGTTCCCTTTCATCAGTCGTAAGCCCAAATTTGCATAACAGCGGCACCAGAATCACTCCCGCGGTTCGTACTGGCGCCAATAAGCTGGCCGCTGGCGGCCTGCGGCCCCGCAGCAGCCGGGCACTCTGCGCCAAGCACGCGTGAGCCCATCGGAAACGAGTGGCGTAAATCAGTTTTATGTTATCTGCAGTAAGCGTAAGTGGGTGCCGTGAGGAATTATGGGTGCTGGTGCGGCATCCTCTGCCCTACAGATGAGGGCGGCTTTTTATGCGCTTCCCGTGGCAGTAGCGACCGACTCAGCACACATCACACTTCTCCTCTCGCCTGGTGCCCATACTGGACTCTTTGCTAGCGCCCACTCGAGGACGAATCAGATACAACACATATATAAAAAAAAAAGTGCTGACTGGTCGGACCTGTGAGGCAGAGCTGGAGGCGCCCGAAAAATCTCTGCGGGCACTACGTTTGCTCGGAAAGAAATACGAAGAAGCAAGCAAGAGCGTACTCTGGTTGCTACGAGACCCGATACCGACCCTAGCTGACTCTCTCTTTCTCTTCCCCTGCTACTATCTCACTCACTACTTCACACCACCCGCTTTCACCACACTTCCGGCTTCTTACGGCCTCGTTTTTATTGCCGCGAAAAACCCAACATGTCATCGGTTCCCCCGCCAGAGGGAGACAGCACAACAGAAGCGCGGCGTGTGGCACTACGTACAAAAGCGGAATTTATTACCCCTGTCGAAAGCCGGCGCGTGAAATACGCGATACTTTCGCCGTAACTCAGGTTCCCTCAATCGAACGGAGACTTTTGCATGTATCCGTAAGCCACGTGAGCAGTTAATAATCATTTCGAAATCAAATGGATCGGAAAAGCTTTGCTGTGGAATTCAATTAAATCGGAGCTACGCTATCGGCGTTCTGCAATCACGTTGGGAGAGAGAGGGAGAGAGAAGGATGACTTTTTTACTGCAGCATTAACATGGAGCGTTGATCCAGAATGAAAGGTATGGCATGCAAATGACGGGATGAAGTTTCCGTCTGCAAGCAGAATTACAGATGACGACCAACTGTCAATGTATCAAACGACAAAAAGGTATTTATTAAAAACGATGTGCTTAGGATATTAAATTCTCTCAACAAGTACCAGTTCCACATTCCAATCTCACACAGAGTACATTAACAGCGCATGTGTTGTGAAAATTCTCAAAATATTAACTGCTTTCACTATCTAGAAGTACGACGTAGGTATTCGAGTCTCTCTTGTAAGCTTCACATTTCATAAAAGGAGCACGCGCTTAAAGCGATCACAAAAAGTTTTGCTGGGCTTTTGCGTATGACAGAGATGAAATGGTCGCTTGGCGACGGATACAAATTGACTGCAAAAGGAAGTGCGTGGAAAATAAAATACTGCCAACATTTACACTGTAAACAAGTTTTGAATCTTAAAAGCTGAGGTTCACGATCGACAGCTGACTTACATACTCCAAACAGCAACTGTTTGCTAGATTACGAACTGCGAAATACTGAGTAGGGACTGAAAGTACATGCAGTGTGCGAGAGTACAACGAGACTAGCTATGACACTTATGGTTTACACTTCTCAAGAATTTATAAAATTTCGATACAAACCACAATATTATTGAGGATACTCACTCTACCACTGATATTTTAATTCTTTTTGAGAACTCAGAATCTGTGTATATGTAACAGAAGCAGTGAATGGCCAGAAAAGCGCATTAAGCAGCAGTACAGACTTCTGTTACAAATATTTAATTGAAATTAAAAAGTAACAGACCGAGTTACATGCTGTTGATGGTCATAAATAAAAAAGACTAAATCTCTCTCAGTTACAACTTAACTGGGACAGGCCTGGTAACATCCTGCGAAACGGTTATACGATATATTTTTGAAGAGATTATCCCTTCTGTATCCTCACATTCGGGAGGAAGACGGTTCAAACCCGTCTCCGGCTATGGTGATTTAGGTTTACCGTGATTTCCCTAAATCGTTTCAGGCTAATGCCGGGATGGTTCCTTTGAAAGGGCGCAGCCGATTTCCTTCAGACTCTTTCCCTAATCCGAGCTTGTGCTCCGTCTCTAATGACTTCGTTGTCGAAGGGACGTTAAACACTCCTTCTCCTCCTCCTTTTGTATCAAGATGCGTATTGCAATCTACAAACACTATCAGAACAATCAATGTTCCACAAAAATCTCAATGATAAATACTAACATTGCTCCGTCATTACGTCAGCAAAATCATTGACATGAAGCTATTTAATCTAATCACTGATGGGAAAGGTAACTCAAGCAACTGACACAGTTACTGTCACGAACACCGCAGGAACACCGCATTTAGGTCGTTAGAGCTAACAACAAGTTCAGCCTGATAGCGGTATGGTGCTAGAGGGGGGGGGGGGGGGGGGGAGGGGGGAAGGTGGAATATCAACCAGTGCCTGGAACTTCTCTTAATCGCTTTAGAGCCACTACGAGGCTACAAAATCTGAGTGTCCAGCAGTTGCATAGTCACTCCCAGGAGTGAAATACCATTGAATTTTCAACCTAATGTTCTTCTCTGTAACTTGAAAACAACAAAAATATTAGCTTTTCATGCGGTTTGGTCGAACAGCAAGCACCGATATTTACTTGGAATTCACATAAGCGTAACAGCAATGTGAACAACAGTGAAAGAATAAGCAACCTTTTGCCACCCTTACATACAGGTCCTAGACTGAGTGAAATGATACCTAGAGCCGGAATAACACATTATCGTCTTTACACTCAGTTATAATCGGCTATAAAACATATTTTAGAAGGAACTATTATTTCACTTCTGCCTACCAACAGCTAAAGGGCGTAGTACAGCAATAAAACGTTTTTCTATATGACCTATTAGATCAATGAGTCTTTAAAATAAGGTGACACAGGGTAAATTTATTTCACTCATTCAGAACGTAATGAAATGAATATACGATGTATATTGCTGGGAATTAAAATTGCAAAGCTGCGAAAGTAACGTACAAATACCTTCATGTTCACAATAAGTATACTACATTGTATCGTATTATGTGACTGCTGTGCGGTTCGAGATTCTGGATGGGCAAGTGCGACCTCAGTTTTATAAATGATTTATTAAACATAATATTTCGTTCTTGACAACTGACAATAAGTAATACGGCTGAAGTCAATCTGTAGCAAAATTATAGCTCTTGAAGGCGCAGTTTGAGACAAGATGGTAACAACCTAGAATTTCCTCAGCACAAAATTTAAATTAAACTTCCAGTAAGGAAAACTGGACAAAAAGCAACGATGTATAGTCCATGGCTACAGACTGCAAAATGACAAATCAAAATACCTTCCACAAATAACTGCTCAGAAGAAACAAGTAACTAGAAGGTAACTATGTGAGTTAATTGGGGCTTACTTACATCAGGACTCAACTAAATATGGATGAATGAGCACTCTGAAGCATTCATCAAGACAATGCTACTAGCAGCTCACTACAAAGCAACCTATGGAATTTCACGATTGCTGTATAATTTTCTGTGGAGAAAATCAATCAAGCACACAGCGGAATAAC
Organism: Schistocerca serialis cubense; assembly: GCF_023864345.2. Lineage (NCBI taxonomy): Eukaryota > Metazoa > Arthropoda > Insecta > Orthoptera > Acrididae > Schistocerca > Schistocerca serialis. The sequence continues at coordinate 318,355,679 of NC_064644.1, read as the reverse complement.
ATGATAATTTTCTGTATAAAAGCACATACACAACCATTCAAAATCATTGTTTAATAAGAATAAAAGTGTTATCTGCACAACACATACAAAATGAATTACACTTACAACATAAAATGAACAATATCTGTACGACGCTGCTTAGAGAAAACCACAGCACACGCAGGGTGTGTGCGCTTAATAACACCATGCTGTACAACAGGACCGCCCGTGTGGGAGATCATTTATAATTCGTCACACCCAGGGTGTGGCCTACACTCTTCACTCTACACAATTGTGTATCCCTCAAACGTAAAAAACGTTAGTGTTGGTCACTAAAGCACTTTGCTAGAACTCTTCTTACAATGAGGAAGCCCCACCTGTGTCTTCGCTGGCACTGTCACCCTCTTGATCGGGAGAAGAAACCAATGCGCCACCAGCTTCCTTGTGTGAACAGAGTGGGATCGCCCCATGCTGATTATCTGCGAAGTCCCACAATTGCAGTTTGGGTGATCAGCTTTTCAGAAAGTTTCTCGTTCATGGTTCTATAGCAACTCCGCTAGTCCATATGTCAATATCACAGCTGCAAGCGGGAGCACAGCAACAGCTTCAGCTCGTTATACTGGCTGCCACGCCGGCCGAAGTGGCCGCGCGGTTCTGGCGCTGCAGTCTGGAACCGCGAGACCGCTACGGTCGCAGGTTCGAATCCTGCCTCGGGCATGGATGTGTGTGATGTCCTTAGGTTAGTTAGGTTTAACTAGTTCTAAGTTCTAGGGGACTAATGACCTCAGCAGTTGAGTCCCATAGTGCTCAGAGCCATTTTTTTTGAACTGGCTGCCACGAGTCAAGCCAACACCACAATACTGACCCGGCAACCTCGCCTCAGCCACTTTTGTTGTCCCCAACTCTTCTGCTCCAGTGTCCGCAACTGCAAACGTGCCTGCCTCGGATACCATGGACGCCACCCGGCCTCAGTGACGCCCCACGTTGACCGTCAGCAATTCTGACCTGTGTCCCACGGCATAGAACACACGTCTGGGAGATGTGTCCACACCCATATCGCACCACCCTCTCATAGCTCTTCGGCACAAACGCAACCTTAGGAATGCCAACTATATGGCTTGGTGGATCAGAAGAAAGATGTGCTGCCAATAAAACATTCATGACACAACAGATAAGGATATTTAAATGATTAGTATTACACCACGTACTTTGCCACTATGTTTTCGATTTTATCTTGCTGGCCCAATACCTAGGGTGATGGTATAGTATCGCTTACACAACTCTGACTTACTTAACCTGTAGCGTGAGAAAGAGGCATTACATTTACGACGTGCTATAGCCAGTGGCTGTGCCCTAACGAGGGAGTCTGGTACGTTATATTACAACAAAATAAAGACAACTCTTTGCCCTTGTTTCTTCGGACCTACGTTGATACAGAGGGTGTTCGGGTATTGGTCTGAGCAGCACATTCTCCTGATCCTACGAAAGCATTTGATCGCGTCATGCTACGAATATCGCACGCCAAAAGTCGTCAACCAGTAAGACTGATAAACTATGGCACTAAGTTGAAACAGTATGGAATTACATACATGATTCAGCGGTACAAACTCAGTTCCACTTGATACACATCCCTATGACGCCCATTGCTGATGCTAACTTCTGTACGCTGTATACCCCAAATCACAATATTTCTGTTACCCCTCCCCTTCTCCTCCCTGAACGATGGGCGTTAAAAGGTGGGATGACCTGCGTGTATCTACAATACAGACTGACATATCAAAGGCGATATTGCACCAGAGGGGTACCTGTGAAGGAATTTCCAAAGTATTTTGTTCCAACTGAGGGGCAGCGGCCGTTTCAGTAATTGCAGAAGTACCAGTCTGAATGTTTCACCGGCTTAGGCTTAGTCAGTATGGCTCTACTACTTTAGTACTGCAAATGGTTGAAAACAAAGAGAAATTACAGCGGTTATGTTTCCCGATGATAGGCAGCTTTACTGTGTTGACAAACGTTCTGGGTCTAAATTTCCCTGGATAAAGTACTCCACATTCAGTTCACTGGGCAGGTATTTTCAGGGAAGTTTTGCATCTTCAACAGCAAAATAAGTGATGATGCGCAAAGGAAGGAAGATGTAAGCTGCAGACTGGCAATGGCAGGAAACGCGTTCCTTACAAAGAGAAATTTTTTTAACGTCCTAAATAAATTTATGTGTTAAGAATTCTTTTCCGAATGCATTTGTATAGAATGGGGACTTTCACGGCAGTGAAATGTATGTGATAAACATTCAATCAAGAAGACAATAGAAGCTTGGTATGGTGCCACAGGAGATTGTTCAAAATTAGATGAATAGATGTAATAACTAACGGGACGCTTCTGTACCAGACTGGGGGAAAAAGAAATTTGACACAACTTCACTCAAACAAGAGATCACTTCAGAGGTTGCACGTGAATCATCAAGGAATCGTCCATCTGGTAATGAAATGAAGGCTGGGGGTTAGAAAATGTGGATCGAGACCCAGGCTTCAGTATCGCATGCATCGTCCATTGGGTGTAGGTTGCAGCAGTTTCATACATCAGAGTACGAGGGGCGTTTGAAAAGTGCGTGCAAAGTCCGGGAGATAGCACCACCAGCGCGTATAGAGGTTATGTTAAGTTAGTACGAACTTTGGAAAGAACGCACACCAAGTTTAAGCCATATGGGTTTATTTCTTTGTGTTTGGCATTCGTGTGAATCAAGGAAGTCGAGTGATTGCCAAAAAATGGACGAAAAAGAATTTTGTGTGTTGACTAAATGTTACTTTATGAAAGGCAAAACGCCTCAGGAGACTAAAGAAAAGTTTTATAAACTTATGGGGACTCTACACCATCGATCAGAACAGTTTAGAAGTGGTTTCAAAATTTTCGGAGTGGCCACATGGGCACAAGTGATGCTGAATGCTGAACGTTGTGGACGCCCTGTGGAGGTTACGACTCCAGAAATCATTGATAAAGTCCATTATATGGTGATGTAACGCAGAAGAGTTAAAGTGCATGAGATTGCTAGGGCCATGGGCATCTCGAATGAACGGGTACAAAATATTTTGCATGAGTTCCGCGATTGCTCACGCTTAACCAAAAACGAAATCGTGTGAAGTGTTGCAAGGATGGTATACAGCTGTTCAGGAAGAATCCACAGGACTTTAAGCGTCGTTTCGTCACTATGTATGAAACATAGATACATTACTATACTCCCGAGACCAAAGAACAATCTAAAAATGGGTTATCAAGGGACAATCTGCAACAAAAAAAGGCGAAGACCATTCCTTCGGCCGGATAGGTTATGGCGACTGACTTTTGGGATTCGCAAGGGATAATCGTCATCGGCTATCTGGAAAAGGGTAAAACTATCACAGGTGTATATTATTCATCGTTATTGGACCGTTCGAAGACCGAGCTGCAAGAAAAGCGAGAGCGATTGGACCGCAAAAAAGCCCTTTTCCACAAGCGCACACATAAGCAGTTGTGGTCGCAAAATTAATGGAACTAAGATTCCAACTCGTTTCAGATCCCCTCTGTTCTCCATATTGGCTCCCTCGGACTATTATTTGTTCGCCAATTGGAAGAAATGGCTGGAGGGACAAAGATTTTATTCAAACGAGGAGGTGATTGCAGCAACTAATAGCTACTTTGCAGATTTGGACAATTCCTATTATTCGGAAGGGATCAACAATATAGAACAGGGTGTTGGACGAAGTGTATTAGTGTAAAAGCAGACTATGTCGGAAAATAAGAAAGGTTGATTCCAAACATGTAAGCAGATTTTATTTTTTCACGGACTTTTCAAACGCTCCTTGTAGTACAGTGTGCAGCCCTCCGAGCCCTCGGCCTTGCCCGGCCCCACCCACCGCATTCGACGCAGCCGCATAGCATCATAGCGCTACAACGTTGGCTGATGTACCGCATTACCGAGGGACCGCACGCAACTCAAGACACGCCGAACGGTGCTAAGCGACCTGAGCACCCCACTGCACTGTCACGTGCCATCACTGAAGGGTACTTTTATTCACAGATATCTTGCTCGCATTTGTTAAAAAATCAAATGGCTCTGAGCACTATGGGACCTAACTACTGAGGTCATCAGTCCCCTAGAACTTAGAACTACTTAAACCTAACTAACCTAAGGACATGACACACATCCACGCCCGAGGCAGGATTCGAACCGTAGCGGTCAGGCGGTTCCAAACTGACGCGCTTAGAAACGCACGGCCACACCGGCCGGCTAAATACTAAAGTTGAGTCTTAGATAAAGCTAGCAATACTAGGCCCGTGTGCTCATCCATAACTCGGAAGGAAATTGAGTTTTATTTCTTTTCAAAACTCCCAAATTATTTCTGATAATATTGTACGCAAATCAAACATACGGAACAAAATGTGCAATAAACGAAAACCTTTGCACTACTAAAAATAACGGAAACGAAACTTAATGTCCGGCAACTATGTCAGCATGCTTTATCACTCATTTGTTTACGCTTGTATACAAAATATTTTTCTGGCAATCTTTTGAAGTGTTAGAAAATTTGGCTCGTCTGTTTTCAGTAAGAAGCCACATTGTTCTCCCATTTTGCAGTTTCGATTTAAATGTCTCTACAACTCTTTCCTTGGAGTAATATTACCATCGACAGCTTTCCACAAAGCCAAATCCTTTACTTCTCTCGTAGTGAAGTTTCTGGGGATTTTGATGAAAGGATTGCCTCTTCCTGGTTTGTACAAAAAATAGTTCAAATGGCTCTGAGCACTATGGTACTTAACTTTTGTGGTCATCAGTCCCCACATCAAACACATCCATGCCCAAGGCAGGATTCGAACCTGTGACCGTAGTGGTTGTGCGGTTCCTGACTGTAGCGCCTAGAACCGCTCGGCCACTGCGGCCGGCTCGTTTGTACATTCCTCTTGTACCATGGGGTTTTTTACCTCATTGGAATTATACAAAAGTTTTTCAATACATTGTTTTGAAAATCCGCGCCTATGGCAGCGTATTTTGCTGAAGCAATTTGAACTATTTCATTCAATTTCAGGGTTCCGCCACTCGCTCCAAAAGTCGATCGGGCTATCTGAAGAAGTATCCTCATATACTCTGAGGTGAAAAAGTCATGGTCCACATCCTGGCATCGTGTCGGACCCCCTTCTGCCAGGCTTAGTGCAGAAAGTAGGAGGAGGAGGAGAAAATTAGAGTTTAACGTCTAGTCAACAACGAGGTCATTAGAGACGGAGCACAAGCTCGGATTGGGGAAGATGGGGAAGGAAATCGGCAGTGCTCTTTCGAAGGAACCATCCCGGCATTTGCCTGAAGTGATTTAGGGATGGCCGGACGCGGGATTGAACCATCGTCCTCCCGATTACGAGTCCAGTGTGCTGACCACTGCGCCACCTCGATCTGTGCAGCTGCCTCTGTACCTGCCCATATTTGTGGAGGTGTTAAATGTGTGAAATCATATGGGACGTAACTGCTAAGGTCATCATTCCCTAAGGTTACACACTACTTAACCTAAATTATCCTAAGGACAAACACACACACCCATGCCCGAGGGAGGACTCGAACCTCCGCTGGGACTAGCCGCACAGTCCGTAACTGCAGCGCCCAGACCGCTCGGCTAATCCCGCGCGGCGGAAGTGCTACCAGTGCAAAGTTTTGTACACGATCTGACTCTAGATAATGTCCAATAAATGTACGATGACATACATGCCGGATGAGCTGGATGGGCAAATCAATAGTGCGAACTGTCCAGAATGTTCTTCAAACCAGCTGCGAATAACTGTGACCCAGTGCCATGGCGCATTGTCTTCGACATCAATCCCATTGTTGTTTGGGATCATCAAGTTTACGAATGGCTGTTAATCGGCTCCAGGTAGACGAATAACCATTTCCAGTCAATGAACCGTCCAGTTGGACCATGCAAATACTGCCCTGACCATTATGGAGCTTCCAGCAGCTCTCACTGTGCTTCGTTGACAACTTGGGTTCATGACTTCGTTGTTTCTGTACCATACTCAAATCCTACCACCAGCTCTTAACAGCTGAAATAGGGACTCATCTGACCAGGCTGAGGTTTTTGCAGTCGTCCAGGGACCAACCGAGCCCAAGAGAGGCACTGCAGGCGATGTCGTGCTGTTAGCATACGCAGGAGCTTCGGTCGTCTGCTGTCATAGACCATTGACGCCAAATTTTGCCGCACTGTCCTAACTGATACATTCGTCGTATGACTCACACTGATTTCTATGGTTATTTCACTCATTGTTTCTTGTATGTTAGTACTGACAGTCCTTTCGCAAAACGCCGCTGCCCTCGATCATGAAGTGCGTCGGCCATTGCGCTGTCCGTGGTGAGAGGTAATGCCCGAAATTTAATATTCTCGGAATACTCTCGACACTGTTGATCTCGGAATATTGAATTCCCTAACAATTTCAGAAATGGAATGTCCATGCGTCTATTTCCAGCTATTATTTCGCGTTCTATGTCTGGTATTTCCCGCCGTGTGGCCATAATCAGGTGGGAAACCTTTTCACACGAATCGCCTGAACACAAATGACAGCTCCGCCAATGCACTGCCCTTTTATGCCCTGAGTATCACCTGTATATGTGAAAATCGCTATCCTATGACTTCTGCGACCTCTTTGTATTCGGCTGTTCTTTGAAATATTGGCTCTCAACCTGTGAGGCTTATACCCGATTCACTGGCCGGCCTCTCTTTCGATTTAGATTCGCCAGTATCCTTTGGAAGTGATCATTGTGGAGCTATTAACATAGAAATAAATGGATTTTATGTCTTACCTCTCCCGTAGCGTCACGTCTTTTACCTTCGGGTATTATTTCTAAACTATGAAATGGTGGCCAGACGAACGTTACTACCTCACGACACCTCTGGGCAATTAACCCTTCCTCTAAGTATAATTTGAGCCGCTTACGTGAAACACCTATTTCTGGGACTTCTCTGTCCTGGGGCGCCTGATTCAAATCTGCACTAGTAACATCTTACAGGGCTACAGACCGTGAAATGTAGGTGGCTTCGCCAATTCCTTGGTCGCCTCCTCGAAAGGCTGCAAAGCCCTCATGCTTTTAAAGGTATACAGCGTGGTCCATTGATAGCGACTGGGCCAAATATCTCACGAAATAAGCATGAAACTAAAAAACTACAAACAATGAAACTTGTCTAGCTCAAGGGGGAAACCAGATGGCGCTGTGGTTGGCCCACTAGGTGGCGCTGCCATAGGTCAAACGAATATCAATTGGGTTTTTTAAAATAGGAACTCCCATTTTTATTACATATTCGTGTAGTACTTAAAGAAATATGAATGTTTTAGTTGGACCACGTTTTTCGCTTTGTGATAGATGGCGCTGTAATAGTTGCAAACATATAAGTACGTGGTATCACGTAACATTCCGCCAGTGCGGACTGTATTTGCTTCGTGATACATTAGCCGTGTTAAAATAAACCGTTTACCAAATGCGGAAAAGGTCGACATCGCGTTGATGTATGGCTATTGTGATCAAAATGCACAACGGGCGTGTGCTATGTATGTTGCTCCGTATCCTGGACGACATCATCCAAGTGTCCGGACCGTTCGCCGGATAGTTACGTTATTTAAGGAAACAGGGAGTGTTCGGCCATATGTGAAACGTCAACTACGACCTGCAACAAATGATGATGCCCCAGTAGAAGTTTTAGCTGCTGTCGCGGCTAATCCGCACATCAGTAGCAGACAAATTGCGCGAGAATCGGGAATCTCAAAAACGTCGGTGTTGAGAATGCTACGTCAACATCGATTGCACCCGTACCGTATTTCTATACACCTGGAATTGCATGGCGACGACTTTGAACGTCGTGTACAGTTCTGCCACTGGGCACAAGAGAAATTACAGGACGATGACAGATTTTTAGCATGCGTTCTCTTTAGGGTCGAAGCGTCATTCACCAACAGCGGTAACGTAAACCGGCATAATATGCAGTCGTGGGAAACGGAAAATCCGCGACAGCTGCGACAAGTGGAACATCAGCGACCTTGGCGGGTTAATGTGTGGTGCGGCATTACGGAAGGAAGGATATTTGGCCCCCATTTAATCGATGGCAATCTAAATGGTGCAATACATGCTGATTTCCTGCGTAATGTCCTACCGATGTTACTAAAAGATGTTTCACTGCATGACAGAATAGCGATGTGCTTCCAACATGATGGATGCCCGGCACATAGCTCGCGTGCGGTTGAAGCGGTATTGAATGGTATATTTCATGACAGGTGGATTGGTCGTCGAAGCACCATACCATGGCCCGCACGTTTACCGGATCTGACGTCCCCGGATTTCTTTCTGTGGGGAAAGTTGAAGGATATTTGCTATCGTGATCCACCGACAACACCTGACAACATGCGTCAGCGCATTGTCAATGCATGTGCGAACATTACGGAAGGTGAACTACTCGCTGTTGAGAGGAATGTCGTTACACGTATTGCCAAATGCACTGAGGTTGACGGACATCATTTTGAGCATTTATTGTGTTAATGTGGTATCTACAGGAAACTCGCTGTAATAGCATGCTTTCTCAGAAGTGGTAAGTCCACAAAGGTACATGTATCATATTGGAACAGCCGAAATAAAATGTTCAAACGTACCTACGTTCTGTATTTTAATTTAAAAAACATGCCTGTTACGAACTGTTGGTCTAAAATTGTGAGCCATATGTTTGTGACTATTACAGCGCCAACTATCACAAAGCGAATAAAGTGGTCCAACTAAAACATGCATATTTCTTTACGTACTACACGAATATGTAATAAAATGGGGGTTCCTATTTTTAAAAAACGCAGTTGATATCCGTTTGACCAATGGCAATGCCATCTAGTGGGCCAACCATAGCGCCATCTGGTTTCCCCCTTGAAGCTAGACATGTTTCGTTCTTTGAGTTTTTGGTTGGACGCTTCTTTCGTGAGATATTTGTCCCGTTCACGATCAATTGACCACCCTGTGTAATTAAAGAAGTGTCTATGAATTATAGTTATAGAATATCCTCATGCATACCGCCTGAAAACAGATTAGTTTGTTCATTAGTGCATTATTGCTTCCTTTAGTTGGAAGTATTTCTCTCTTCTCAGTGGGTTTTTCGCCCAAGGCCGAATATTGGCTTTCTACCGATTTCAGTATCGCCAACAGATTATTCCAGTGATCTATCAACAGCGTGAGAAGGACACTTTCGTTTACGTAAGTCATGAGTTCTTTCGCAGCAGTCAAAAGACCGTGAACGTGTAGAAAGTTGATGTATACGTATATACTCCGCATTAAAATCGTTTATAGTGCTGTATTTAGCATATGGCAGGAGCAATTGAACATCGAACAATCTCGCAGTGCAGCGACAATTTTGGCACATTGGTAAGTAGTAAAATGTATATCATTCGAAGCACAGTCGTGGATATCAAGAGACATACATCGTGTCAACAAGAATTCTCTTCGAAAGTTATTGCCTGTTTTTGGTTCATCTTGAAACTGGGCTATAAACAAAACACGTGACCTGAGAGTCCAGTCAACTAAATAGGAGACAGTACACGTCAGTTAATGGTTTCTTCTTGCTCTGCATGTCCATATGTCTGTAGTTGCTGATCTTTGTTAGATGAGCAATTATCTCAGCCATAATTATATCTCTAGGCTTTTAGCAGTTTCTGCCATGTGCCGTGACACGGTTGTGGTAAAACTATAATGGCCTTTGTGGATACTTTTACTTGTGTAGCTCCAGTGTCGACTAACACTTGAACAACTTCCAAAAAACGCTCGCGTTCTATAGTTCCTTACTATCTCTGGTCTCGCTCACACATAGTCACGCATTTATCGGCAGTTATTTCCTGAGCAGTTTTACAACGGTGGATCCCGTGCTAACAAGACCCTTGTTTATTAGATACGCTTGAATGGCGAGAAATGCGCGAAGTGCCACTTGACTCTTTAACATGAATGAACAACACACCAAATTAACGTTTTCCCCCTCGCCATCAACAAAAGGTTTCAATACCGTCCAACCGAACTTCGTTTCTCGCTTCGTTGTTTCTATGGTCATCTCTGATTAGTTTTTCATTTCCGTTTTTCTTGACATGATCTCCTTCCTCTGGAAACCACGTTAAGTTTACGTGTTCATTTTCTGTATTAAGAAAATATTGAGCAGTTGCACCACTCCACTACCAAGAGAAAGCCGCCGGCCGGAGTGGCCGTGCGGTTATAGGCGCTACAGTCCGGAACCGAGCGACCGCAACGGTCGCAGGTTCGAATCCTGCCTCGGGCATGGATGTGTGTGATGTCCTTAGGTTAGTTAGGTTTAATTAGTCCTAAGTTCTCGGCGACTGATGACCTCAGCAGTTAAGTCGCATAGTGCTCAGAGCCATTTGAACCATTTTGAACAGAATTCTCACACACTTGTTGAAGTAATTTCCGTGATTCTGCAGAACCTTTCGCTAAGCCAACTGAAGCGTTCTGTGGCTGATCGCAAGGAAATAATACAGGGTGGCGCATGGAAAACAGGCCCCGAGTACAGACTGCTCGCCAATTACGCACGATTTGTTGCCCATTACGAGCAGATACAACAAACAGATAAACATATAAAAATTAGGCAGTAAAGAAATATCAAATAAGCTAATGCAAGCAACAACTGCGAAACAACAGATGACGATTACTGGGGGACAATGGGCAGTCTAGTACTCGGGGCCGATTTTTCGTGTGCCAACCTGCACCACTGAAATAATGTTGTAGAAGTTGTCATATTCTCTTTACAAAATGTGACACCATACACTCGATTACGGAGCGGAGGCTTCATTCGGTTGTAAGTCGGCTTGCCTTCCATACCAATGAACATGCCGTTTTACCTAGGATAAAAAAAAAGACGGGAAATAGCTGCCCATCTGTGCCGCACCGACTTCCTACAGTGCCTTCTTCGAAATGTTGTGGAGTTGCGTATGAGGCGTTTCACCGCTGTCGTGGAACCGAATTCCCCGTCACAGTTTCGTTAACATAATCAGCAATAGCTAACGGTAGTGCTTCCTGGAACAATGTTTTATTTACTAGAATGCCGTGTGCATACCGCTATGCCTTAAAACTTGTATTCTGCTTTATCACATTCTAGAAAGTTTAGTTATAGGCCCTTTACGACTGATTCATTTTGTTTATAATCAGTAGTATTCTCATTTCTGGTCGTTTCATACTTCAGATTTTCACTTTCAGTATCAGTTTAACGTTACTAGTACTTGATAAAAGTATATTTTCTAAATATTTTGCTGTTTTATTTCCTAACTCATTGGTAATTTTCTTGAATATATGTTAAATGCTATCGTAAAGTGATATAACGTTAGATTGTCAACTTGAGAAAATGCACGTCCAGAATCATATTAATAACACAGAAAGGTTTACTTCAAAGAAGATAACCGTAAATCATGCCGGTCGTATAAGTATCAAAGTAGTCTTCCCATAACAAACACGAATGTTGAGTTAACATCAATCATTTCTTGGAGAGTTCTGATGAGATGACACATCTCAGAAGTAATCAATTAATTTATATCAAATTGGCTATTTTAGAGTCTTGCCCCCTCCCTGTAAAAATTTAGGCGGACACTCAAGACTAGTAGTATTGTACCCTACAAACACTACCTTTTAGAGTATTCGATAAAAATTATAGAAATAGTTTTTTTTTTAATTAGAATTCATAAATCTCTTTCTTTCACAATACAGACTCATTTCCAAAAAAAAAAAGCATTACAGGTAATACAAAAATTGTAGTATTTGAATAAATATTTTACATTTGATACGCTCAAGTGGAATCAGACATTTTCGAAACACGCGCTATTAAATCAGATTGGTGACTCGAGCAAATGTAAATGAGATTAGAATGAACCTAAAGTAATCAGACTGCCCTGATACTCCTCAAAAGGATTTCCAACAGAATTTGGAATGTGGAAATGGTATACGGGATTATTCGGTAAACTCATTTCACTTCATCGTAAAACTTTACTTAACAGCTTCTAGAACTCATACGTACAAACTTAAACATTACCATTGATAAATATAATTTCTGATATTTTTAATGGCCCCAATCGACTTCTTTTTCAGTCGGTGTCCTCTCTGAAGGTACTGAAGTCGCTGGTATGCACAGCCTGTTTAGGGTACAATGAATATAAATGTGGGTAAAGATGTTTCCCTTCTTGCCACCACAACAGAGGATCACCATCCGTCGGCAGCAACATCTCAGAAACGTATTTGTCCATTTCAGTTGGAGCCATAGCCTTAGAAACATAAGTTTGTGTTGATTTTACCACTTCATTGCCAAAGGCTTTCCACAAATTAAAATTTGTTAATGTTGGGAAGCATGATGATGATGGAAGTCCCTTTGAAGAAGAAGCTACTGAAGTAGGTTCATTAGCTTTTTCTTGTGCTAATAGTTGATTAACTTAGCTCACGATTCCATCGTATGACTGCATATAATTCCTGCTTCCTGCTATGAACCCGTTTTTTTCAGCCTTTATCATCATCTTAGACAATGCCACTGCTACGGGTCGCAGTCAGATTTTTTTTAAACGTAGAAATGAAGTTTTAAAGCTTCTACGTTAAAACCTCCGTTTTAGCCAAGGACACAGTTTGCTCAACGCTCACCTATTTAGTTACTTCATATAAAATTTGAAGTAACGTAATTGAATGTTCTATGGTATCCCACTCCTCTGGCGTCAGTTTGTTCATCGTTTTCGAGAACAGCTAAAGTGGAGATTATTGGCAATTTGTTTCCAAAACCCGTACTAGCATGTCGAAAAGCGAGTTTCATCGCGTGGGGACTTCTTGTTTTAGTTTTAGTATTGGCAGATTCATTTCCTCTTGCGTTTCCTTTAGTTTATTCATTACAAGTGATTTTTTTTTGAAATACTGGACTAGAAATTTCGACCACACTTTGAATTGGTTTTATACCCGATTTGACAATTAAATTTATAGTGTGGGCCTAACAGGGTACGTGAGCCTGTTTACAAATTTTGACCGCAGCAACCATGTTAGCTCCACTGTCGGTTACAACTGCTACTATTTTGTTGGTTATTCCTCAGTTGGTCGCTTCTCTTTGTAGAAAATTGACTATGTTTTCTGCAGTGGGCCGAGGCGAAAATTCCAGGCAGCCCAGTACATTCGAATGTAGTCTCGTGTTATCATCCATGTAGCGTGCATTAATCGCTATAAAACCTTGATTATTCCAGGAAGTCGACCCTTCAGTTGTAAGAGTGACTGCAGTCGTCGAATTCACTTTTCCTGGTAAATTTTTCCTCAGTTGATTGGATAGTTGTGGCAGCAAGCTGGTCGAAAGGGTTTTCCTAATTGGAAGCTGGTAATTGTGGCAGAGCAGGAAAATAAACTTCCTAAATTCTTTGTCTTTCACAATGATGAATAGATGGAATTCCTTACAATTAATTTGAAGTCCACTTCTTTGCTTTTATAAATTGGGAGGGGTTTCATAATACTGATAAATTTTGTCAATGATGATTGTCCGCCTCCTATTGAAACGGTTTCATAGGTGACAAATGCAAACGTCCTGCTAACCAAATTGTTCGACGATAGCAAGCAACATCGCTGACAGATTCGCTCACAGAGGCGGAGGAGGTAGAGGCTGGGTGAATCACAAGCAAGACGCAGTTTACATTGTAGGACTTGTTTCTGCAGATGTTGCCGATGGAGACCTAGATCGAAAATCCGTCCTCTCCAGTGGCCCTATGGGGTGTTTCTTTATAATACGCCTATGTAAATTACCCAAGGAACCTCCAGCAATAATGATGATAGCTTTGCAATAATTGCATTCTCCTCTATCCACCTGTTTTTATTGTAATACCACAATGCAGACGTTGAAAATCTGGCATACGTAATATAACTTTAATTTCATTACTAATTCACCTTGAAAAGTTACCTTGAAAAGTTTTAAAGAGGATCTCTGTACTCGTTGTACAAACAATAACAAATAAATACAGATGCGTAATATTACACATGATTAACGTATTTGGAAATTGAATAGCAGGGAATTATGTTGAATAAGTCAATGATAAAAGATTAGAAATATCATTATAGTTGCTCTTATGACAATTTTAAAAGATATAATTTCTTTTCTTGGGCCAGCATCCCTCGCTCTCCTTTCCTCAACTGTATTCCATTCCATGTAGAAACGATCTGTGAAATTCGAGCGTAATGAGATAAGGGGAAGGGAGGCCTCTGGACCATAAAAAATTGTGAATCTTGAAAAAATATTAAGTCCGCCCGAGTGTTACTTTTGCATAACTGCATGATTAATTCATTGATTGCCTAATCTAGACAGATTTTTTACCTTGACTTTCTTAGATGAATGCGTTTCTCGTATCGCAATATTCGTGTGACGGGCCAGTGACTACGAGCAGACAAAGATGTTACTCGGTGGCCACAGGGTCAGGTAAAGACTAACGGAGAGGCCGGCAGGCTTAACGCGAACGGAAGTACGGATTTACGGAACCAAAACCTGTTTACGACCCTGAACGACCACCCCAGAACACAGTCGCGTTTCTCTTTTTAGAGAAGATCGTAGCAAGTGCAACGTTTTTCTTTTCTGTTCCTTTACGTAAATTAATTCACATTCGCAAGGGAATTACTCACATTAAATAACTGGTCAGTAATGAGCCGTATATCAAACCAACATTAACAGTTTTCTTTTACAATTTGCTGGTGTCTACATCTCGTTATTTACACATCAAAGAGCTATACTAACTGCGAGGGAAATAAATATTTATTTGTATAAATCATGACTTCCGACACAGGAGCTGAGAAATGGCATACTAAAATCAGACGCTTTGTATTAGCAACAGCGGAAGTACACAAAGATGCTGGAATATCGTCTTAACTTTGTAAGTGAAAAGAAAGAAGTTTGGGGAAGGGTTCGTGAATGGAATCAGTCTTCACTTATTTGAGAGAGAGATCTTCTGAGCGAGCACGTGCAGTGAGGCAGCAATTAACACACGAGAGTGAAACGAATATGAAATTTTACAATTACGTTTTACTGTACTTCAAATATAAACTTTATACAGATCTATATCGAAATGAAATGAAAGTGAAATCTATTACTAGTTCAATGGTGATAATTGTGTTTAACGTAATATGGAAAATGTGTCAATGCACTCCTCTACGTTTTTCTTTAATTAGTGGAAAACCATGGCCTCTAGCGAAAATGCATCCCGGTATAATATTTAACTACACTACATTTCCTACAAAAAAAACGTCCTATTCATTTTTTCTAGCATTAATAATTTGCGTGTAGAGAGCTGGAAAAGAGTACATGAAAATCTCACCCGACGCGCACTCTTGTAAACCTGTTTGTGGCTGTTTCACAACTAAATAGACCACAATTGTCTTGTATAAAATTCTTCGTCTCGACATCGTTTACACAACAGTGCTACGTTGTAAACAATAATCGTTTACACCCTATATATACTTTACGTTGTCCCTTAGTTCCTAGGCGAAGTAGAGACATCATGGAAGAATAAATAGTTTTATAATAAAATGTGGTTTTCTCGTCATATTTGCCTCCCACGCTTAGTAAAAAATTGGTTTTATGTTGCATTATTAAAGTTAATGCAACAATAGTAATAATTAAGTTCACAGTTGTAAAGTTTTTGGCTTGAGACCTCCTTCTGAACAAATATTTTTGAGATAATAAGTAAATAATACTTTACGACAATCTACGTCTTTTGAAATGGAAAGGCACCCCCTTTTCCTACCAAGCCAAAAAGACCCACAATGAACTTTTTTTTTCAAAGAAACCAAACTAGCAGATAACGCAAATTGGACACAACCAAACTTTAAGAAAATTAGTCTCCTTAAATGTAATGTTTTATGTATGAAAGATACACGAAAATCGAATTCGATGAATTTTCTTACACCACAAATTAAGCAAATTATTAAAACATAGTTGTTAAATCAAGTCGGTGAAACCAAAAAGTATGTGAATAACAAAAAAAACTTGCTTTGTTATAAGTATGACTTCCGCTGTTTATCGAAAAGATGAAGTCAGCTGATATGCCCTTTTGTTACCTGAAAAGATGTACCTATTCCATACAACTTAATTTTTACGTAAGTTGCGTAACTCTAAAATACTTTTTGATTATCGGTCGGGGACGCTGAACAACCAGAACCAGAGTTCAGAACCAGTTTGAAACACATGCAGAATGAACGAGCGCAGTGAACAAAACGAACAACTGGATACTGAACTAACTAGGAGCAGTTCACAGTGGAACTGCGACAGGTGGTCATGCGAAGAACGACGTGTGCTGCCGAGGGAGAACGAGACAGAGACGAGAACGCGGCCGGGCTGGAACGAGAACGGCCGACGTGATGTTGAGGGAACGAGACCGACCGTTTCTCGTTCCCGGTAACTATAAGTAGACTGCCGCGACCGAAGTGAGCTATGAAAGACCGTTCCTTGGAATTCGTTCCTCGCTCCTTTCGTTCATCTTGGTGAACCGTTCCTTTGGACTCGTTAGTTCGCGAACTACCCATCTCTAGTCTCCACCTGGGATTTACTATGGTGCGATCGAACCCCAACAGTGAGATGATGCACAGGCGCATTGAAGTCATTTTATAGAATTCCTTAGCTTCAAACTCCACTTTTAAGACGTGCATTCACATTCAGTGAGCTCAGAACACAGGTTCAACGGAATTCCTTCTTTGGTACTGCCTTTTCCATCAAGTGTTAATATTCGTGGTAGCCGGCCGAAGTGGCCGTGCGGTTAAAGGCGCTGCAGTCTGGAACCGCAAGACCGCTACGGTCGCAGGTTCGAATCCTGCCTCGGGCATGGATGTTTGTGATGTCCTTAGGTTAGTTAGGTTTAAGTAGTTCTAAGTTCTAGGGGACTAATGACCTCAGCAGTTGAGTCCCATAGTGCTCAGAGCCATTTCATTTCAATATTCGTGGTGAAACTTCAGCTCTGAATTATTTTACACAATTCGCTACCAGTTTCGATCATTGACCATTATTTGGCGCCTGAATATCCCCACCCACAAGCACACATAAACTTACTGCTAACATCAAGACAATCATGGCACCACTTCGCGGATGTAATTGTTGCATTTATTCGGTTATTAGAACCTTTCTCAGGCTATGTCATCAGATGTGTAAAGGTTTCAGTAGAGTAACACTATCATTGATTGTCAAATATTTTCTTTAAGTTTCTCGCCGCTACAGACTACTCTTTGCACTTCCTACTGAGACGGGTGTTGTTGCGGCTATACTGATCACCAAATCGTAGTGCCTGTTCTGAGAGACGGCTCTCCGGCCGATATGAAATACTTATCATCCGTTTTTTTGAAAACTGCCAAGTGAAAAAAAAATAGATTTTTGCACATCGCACAGTCTGATACCTTCAATAGATAAAGAATAGAATTTCGTTTCGTTATCTCTCACACTTACTGCGCTGATCAAATTAAATAAAATATTGTACGAAGCTTTCGCAGAAGTAAAAATGCATTGCGTACACTTTGTTTATAGTTGTCTCTACCTCCTACAATGCGGTAAATGCAATGTGGATAAGATATGAAAATGTTATTTAAAGTTAGCGCAGAAGAATATCTGATTTTATCCTAGCATTATACGGTTTTATATGCGAAGGACGGTCGCGCGCGACTCGCCCGTTCACGTCCTTGTCCTTGGCGAATCAAGTGCTGATAATAATGGTCATACCTTATAAAAAATTCAATTCTTTTCTGCAAATGATAGCAAGCGGTCATGCACATTTGTTGCATGATAAATATTCGAATCTTTTCAGTAACAGAGATATGGAAGTAGATCATCCGCAGCAGTAAGAGGTCTGCGCCCCAGGACGCGGTCAGACGTCCATAAATACTATTTGAAAATCGAAGCTGGAAACGTATACGCGTGCGTAACACCTCAAGGTCAGAAAACAGGACGTGTATACACGCCCATATTAGTGAAAGGGTTACCAGAATAAACTGAATCCATTGCGATTTTTGTTATATTTCGTAGTTATTTCATTCCTAATTTACGTATGTCAGATAGAGGTCTCAATTTCCACCCCTCCAACACGACCCTAAGCTAGCAGAATTCACCAAGTTAAGATCATGACCATAGCTTCGTCAGTTAACCCAGCGTCTACTGGAGACAGAACATCGGTCACAGACATACAGATTATACTGCATGGTAGAGGGCTGTGGTAGTTTCGCTCTCCCGTTACGAAACGCCCCATCCCGGCGCGTGGCGGTCATCAGATACTTCTCAAATTGCCGTAATTAAGTGCAGACCCGCTCTCGGCGAGAATTGCGTTTTACGAGGTCTGTGACTCGGGCCGCTCCGCTCTCCCGCCGCTTATATCCCAGGCTAATTGGGAGGCTCAGCCAACTTTATATTCGCCGACGATCCCGGAGCCCGCCCCTCCCTGGCATTAACTAAGATATTTTTATTGAACCAGTTAACATGGCCTCATTAAGCAAGCCACATTACCACCAGCTCGTACTCGGCATCCGTTATCTCTTAATTAAATGAAACAAAATTCTCGAATTCTCCAGAACTGGTGAACGGAACGTCTCTCTCAGCAGAGGTGTGAGTCGATACATTCATTCCTAGAGGTTTCTTTGGTGTGGGGTGGCAAGTTCTCTGACTTCTTTGTTGTAACCCTCCTCCAATGTCAATTTCTTCGTCTGAGAATCATATATACATATATCGTCCTCAATTTTTGTAATGCTCTCAAGTCCAAGACTGCTTTCTTGCAGTTCTCCGCGCTAATCTATCCTCTACAGCGCTGTACATCTCGTGATTGCTACTGCAATCTACATCTAAGCTGGTGTCAAAAATTAAAGCAACAAACCGCTATTTCCGTGCCCATTGTCTAATTCACGCTATAATAATACAAAGTCTGTCAACAGTTGTCCGTATGATCGTGTTTTGCACGGAAGATGGCATTCCGGCCAACGGACATTCACGCCAACGATGACGTCATGACACATATCAAACGGGTAGTTTTTGCTGATACACCCACATCCACAATCACTGTATACCCAGTCACAGACGATGCAGTGTGACACAAAGAAGTCGCCTAACAGACTCTCTGCAGGGAACGGCCATTAGAAGATTGGAAGTAGGACTGTCGCAAATTCATATGCCCCTATGGCTCAATGTGAATCGTTGTTTTGTTTCTCGATTGTGGCGACAGTTTGTAGAGACCGAAACTGTATCACGAAGACGAGGACAGGCTGGACCGCGTGTGACATCAGAACTAGAGGACCGTTATTTGGCCGTAAGCGCACGATGGCACCGCCTTAGCACTGCACGACAACTGCCTATCAACGTCTACTGGACGTGTTGCCTCGTGGCAAACGTCGGACAGAAAGCTTCGGCAGAGTAGCCTTTAGTGTCGGCTATCTGCTGTATGTGCGACTTTGACATGTCTTCACAAAAGGGAACGTCTGGAGTGGAGTCATCAACATGCCACCTGGACGGTCGAACATTGGGCCAATGTTCTTTTCACAGAAGAGTACCGATATGGTCTGTAGAGTGATTCTCGTCGGATTCTCGTCTGGAGGGAGCCTGGAACACGATTTTGGGACCCAAACATTGTGGAAAGAGACCTATATCGACGAGGATCCCTAACGTTGTGCCCGGGGATTATTTTTACCACATAAACACCTCTTCCTGAAATTGTACGGGTGAATCAGCGAAGTTTAAGTGCTGACAGGCATCGAGACGTCAGTTCGGCTGTTGCAGGATGAGGTGGGCCCAGACTTCGCACTGATGGAAGATAATGCTCGAACTCATAGAGGACGGGTAGTTGATGTTTCCTTGGAAACAGAAGCTATTGCAGGCAAGGCGTGACCCGCTCACTCTCCCGATTTGAATCCCATAGAGCACGTCTGGGATGCTCTAGGGAGGGGGTTTGCATCACGTCAGCATTCATCAACCACTCTCCTAAACTTGCCAGCAGCTCTGCTGGAAGAATGGGCATTATTGTCTCAAAACGTGACTGATGACATTATTCACAACATTCCCCGTCGTTGTCACGCCTACCAGAAGTGGTCACACCACATTGTATTGTATTGTATATTAACCGGATGCCTAGAAACAACTGAGAGTCTCCGTCGCCGCCACAGCCGTAGTGGTCCACAACCCCACGACGACTACCGCAGTCCACTTCACCCCTCCGCCGCCCTACACCGAACCACTATTTCAGTACTAAAAATCATCCACAGACTGGCCGGCTCACCGGATCTCGACACAAGTCCACCGGACGGATTCGTGTCGGGGACCTGGCGCTCCTTCCCAATCCGGAAAGCCGTGCGTTAGACCGCACGGCTAACTGGATAGGCGGTCACACCCCACACTTAGCACGTTAATCAGTTTTCCGAGTTTGTGTGGAAATCCGTTAAGCTGAAAAGAACGAGTAACATCCTTGTCTACCGTTATGCATGTTGCAGTAATTTACGTTCTGTATTCATTACAACCATCTCTTTACACTGATTTGAGGCAAAATAAACCCCACTCAGCAAAATGTCCTTCAGTTGCTTTAATTTTGGACACCAGTGTATTTCAACTTGTTAACTGTACTCACGTCTTAGTCTAATTCGAGGTTCTTACCCAGTCCACCAACTGACAACAATATGATGCCTCGGGATGTGTTCTATCGATGTACCGTTTAGTTTAGTTGCGCCAAAACATACCT
Organism: Schistocerca serialis cubense; assembly: GCF_023864345.2. Taxonomy (NCBI): domain Eukaryota; kingdom Metazoa; phylum Arthropoda; class Insecta; order Orthoptera; family Acrididae; genus Schistocerca; species Schistocerca serialis. Next base: position 318,334,988 of record NC_064644.1, on the reverse strand, counting down.
TTACGCATTTCATTTCAGTATCGCTTCTGCAATCGCTCACTACTGGGTCTACTTTAAGAGGATACAGTGTTGTTTAAGCAGTGGCATTACCTATTTTGCTACTGTGACCAGGTTAGCGTAGCCGTATTTTAATTCTGTCAACCCACGACGGAAACTGTCCAGTGTAGTAACTGCAGCATTTTACATGTTGAATGACAACACAATTTTTTGTTGTTCACTGGTCACTCTCATTCTGTATTAGGGCATTTCCTGTTCTTACATTGTTGTATACACTTATTTGTTTTATCTTTCTAATGTCGATGCAAATTGTGGAATCTGTTGTTTTATTGCAGAGATCTATAGCAATTTCAACACAGTTCGCTTTTAATTTGTTGGCAATATACAACAGTAACCACCCGGTTCAGTTATTCTTTTATTATTTCTCTTTTATTTTCACTGAAAACACGTTGATTGTAGTAATTATTACTACTCTGCATTAAGATCATCTTGTATGACCACATATGCCACTTCGGTTAATTTATATCTAATTATTTCATAAGCAATTTTATAATTACTGACCCACTGTTTTATCTTCTTAATGACGACACAGCTCTGTGCACTTACTGGTGTCTGTTTCTCTTCTGTTGCAAATAATTGCAGCAAGTTTAACACAGTTCGTTTGTAAATTTATTAGGAACATACGACGAAAACCACCAGTTCGTTAATTTTTAGATCTTTACATACTCAGTGACAATGTGACTTTTCTAAATACCTTATGAATGATGTTAATTCTATTACCTTTTGTGTTATACATTACATGAATGCCGTACATCTGTGTTTTATATGGTTCACGCTCTGCAGTTCCTGTCAAATGACGACGGAGATTTTTATAAGCGTTGTCATCTACTGTTTCTGTTATTTGGTTAACCTACTTCTTCATCTACATAATTACTCTGCAATGCACAATTAAGTGGATTTCAGAGTGTTCATCGAATCATTTTAAAGTCATTTTGCTGCCGCTACACTCTCTAACAATGCTCGGGAAAACACGAGCACTGAAATCTTCCTGTGCCACCTCTCTCTAATCTTATTTTATTATAAGGATCCCTAGGCGGGTGAGCACCAACGGAATATTTCCGCGCTCGAAGAAGATAGTTAGGGATTGACATTTCACAAGAATATCGCACCGCAACGAAAAATGCCATTGTTTTAATGATTGCCAACTCAATTCACGAATCATGTCCCGCCCACTCTCTCCGCGATTTCGTGATAATGCAAAATTTGACACCCTTCCTTGAAGTGTTTCGATGTCCTCCATCAGTCCCCTCCGATGCGGATCCCACACCGCTCAGCAATATTCTAGAACAACATGGTGTAAGTAGTCTCTTTAGTAAACCTGTTGCACTTTCTACGTGATCTGCCAATAAATTGTGGTCTTTGATTTGCTTTACCTAGAACATTATCTACGTGATCGTCCCAAATTAAGTTATTTGTAACTGTAATCCATAAGTATTTAACTGAATTTACAGCATTTAGATTTGTACGATATATCGCGTAACAGAAATTTAGTTGATTTCTTTTAATACACTCCTGGAAATTGAAATAAGAACACCGTGAATTCATTGTCCCAGGAAGGGGAAACTTTATTGACACATTCCTGGGGTCAGATACATCACATGATCACACTGACAGAAACACAGGCACATAGACACAGGCAACAGAGCATGCACAATGTCGGCACTAGTACAGTGTATATCCACCTTTCGCAGCAATGCAGGCTGCTATTCTCCCATGGAGACGATCGTAGAGATGCTGGATGTAGTCCTGTGGAACGGCTTGCCATGCCATTTCCACCTGGCCCCTCAGTTGGACCAGCGTTCGTGCTGGACGTGCAGACCGCGTGAGACGACGCTTCATCCAGTCCCAAACATGCTCAATGGGGGACAGATCCGGAGATCTTGCTGGCCAGGGTAGTTGACTTACACCTTCTAGAGCACGTTGGGTGGCACGGGATACATGCGGACGTGCATTGTCCTGTTGGAACAGCAAGTTCCCTTGCCGGTCTAGGAATGGTAGAACGACGGGTTCGATGACGGTTTGGATGTACCGTGCACTATTCAGTGTCCCCTCGACGATCACCAGTGGTGTACGGCCAGTGTAGGAGATCGCTCCCCACACCATGATGCTGGGTGTTGGCCCCGTGTGCCTCGGTCGTATGCAGTCCTGATTGTGGCGCTCACCTGCACGGCGCCAAACACACATACGACCATCATTGGCACCACGGCAGAAGCGACTCTCATCGCTGAAGACGACACGTCTCCATTCGTCCCTCCATTCACGCCTGTCGCGACACCACTGGAGGCGGGCTGCACGATGTTGGGGCCGTGAGCGGAAGACGGCCTAACGGTGTGCGGGACCGTAGCCCAGCTTCATGGAGACGGTTGCGAATGGTCCTCGCCGATACCCCAGGAGCAACAGTGTCCCTAATTTGCTGGGAAGTGGCGGTGCGGTCCCCTACGGCACTGCGTAGGATCCTACGGTCTTGGCGTGCATCCGTGCGTCGTTGCGGTCCGGTCCCAGGTCGACGGGCACGTGCACCTTCCGCCGACCACTGGCGACAACATCGATGTACTGTGGAGACCTCACGCCCCACGTGTTGAGCAATTCGGCGGTACGTCCACACGGCCTCCCGCATGCCCACTATACGCCCTCGCTCAAAGTCCGTCAACTGCACATACGGTTCACGTCCACGCTGTCGCGGCATGCTACCAGTGTTAAAGACTGCGATGGAGCTCCGTATGCCACGGCAAACTGGCTGACACTGACGGCGGCGGTGCACAAATTCTGCGCAGTTGGCGCCATTCGACGGCCAACACCGCGGTTCCTGGTGTGTCCGCTGTGCCGTGCGTGTGATCATTGCTTGTACAGCCCTCTCGCAGTGTCCGGAGCAAGTATGGTGGGTCTGACACACCGGTGTCAATGTGTTCTTTTTTCCATTTCCGGGAGTGTACATGTGTGGATGACATTACCCTTTTCATTATTAAGAGTCAATTGCCACATTGAGCTCCTTATAGATGACTTATCTGAATCACGTTGCAATTGGTTGTGATCGTCGGATGCTTTTACAACACGGTAAATGACTGCTTCATCTGCAAACGATCTAAGAGGGTTGCTCAGAACGTCTCCTACGTCATCTAGATCAGGAACAGCAGAGAACTTGTAACATTTTCTTGGGCGAATATAACGTATTTCTTCTGTTTTACTCAGTGACCTTCCATCAGTTAGTATGGACTGTAATCTTCCTGACAGTAAATCACAAATCCAGTCACATAATTGAGGTGACACTCCATAGGCACGATATTCTATTAGAAGACGCTTGTGAGGAACTGTGTCCAAAACCCTCTGGAAATCTAAAAAATATGAAATCAATTTGGTAAGCTCTGACCATAGGACTAATTACTTCATGAGAATAAAGAACTAATTGTGTTTCCAAAGAACGATTTTTTTTCTGAATCCTTGCTGGCTATTCGTCCTCATATTAGTTTCTTTGAGATAATTCATAATGTTCGAACACTGTATAATTTCCAAAATCCTACCGCAAATCGGTGTTAGTGGTTTGGGTCTGTAATTCAGCTGATTACTCCTGCTTTCCTTCTTGAGTATTGTTGTGACTTGCGCACCTTTCCTGTCTTTAGGTACGGATCTTTCGAAGAGCGAACATTTTATATCAGTGCTATTGTTTCAACATCGTTCGAAGGGAATCTGTCTGGTGTACAATCTGGACCAGAGGCATTCCCTTTATTACGAGGTTTAAACTGATGCGACAAAAGTAATGGGACAACGATAAGCACGCATTCAGATGGCAGTAGTACCGCGCACACAGAGTGTAAAAGGGCAGAGCACTGGTATTCAGATGAATCATTTGAAAAGGCTGCACGATAGGATTTAACAGACTTGGAACGCGGAATGGTAAATGGAACGAGACGCATGGGACATTGCATATCATAAATCGTTAGGGAATTCCATATTCCGAGATCCACAGTGTCAAAAGTGTGCTGAGAACAAAAAATTTCAAGCATTACCTTTCACCATGGGCAACGCAGTGGCCAAATTCCTTGATTTCACGATCGAGAACAGAAGAATTTGTGCAGAGTTGTCAGTACTAACAGACAAGGAACACTGCGTGAAATGTGGGGCAAATAAAAAGCAGACATTTTCCGTCATTTTACGAAAATATCCACAATACGGTGACACCTTTTAAAATCGTATTCTGAAGTTCGGAATACCATCTTAAAATATTTCACTGTGGTGTGGATCCTTTCGTGAAGTGACGCAGAATGGCTAGGTTTTACCTGTAGTTAAGAGAGATTCGAAAATACCATGAAATACAGATGTTACAAATGTGCTTGATAAAGACTCTTAGCCGAAATTAACTAATCTCACAGTCAAATAAAAATCGCATAGCAGCCTACTGTGAGCCATGTTTACGTTTATTAAGATTTATTATGAAGCTGTTGGAACTGCATTTTGTTGATTTTAGTCACTAAGGTACCATAGCTTTGGCCTAAATTTCTTGTTTTGCAGACAAGCACACCGGTCGTAGCACATGAATATATAATATTACAGTCGATGTTGTTTTCATTAATCATATATATTAGATTCAATCGTCTGTAGTGCTCAAAATGATCAAGAAGACTTTCCTGTAGCAACATATTTCAAAAGCTTCTAATCTTGCCTGAACCGCTTATCACCGACCTTCCACTTCGGTATACAGTTGCACTCCATACAAATACCTACAGAAAAGACTTCTTAACACTTGAATCAATATTAGATAACAAATTCCTCTTTATCAAAAACGCATTGTTTGTTGTTGTTACTCTTCGCCTTATATCCTCTCTAATTTTTCCCCAATAATTACTTTTCTGCTACAATAGCAAATATCCTCTACTACTATTAGAGTTTCATTTCCTAATCTAATTCTCTCAATCTCGTCTGCTCTAACTGAAGTAAAGTCCATTACATTTGTTTTACAATAGGTAATGTGAATTTTATAATCCCTTTTCCTGATTTTACAAAGTCCAATCATCTGCTTGAAAGACTCCCCTAATGTGTGAAATCTCTTACTGAACGGTAAACTAGTCTCGGATGTATTTGTTAAAACTAAATACTGGCAACGCTCTGGCACTGTGGCCAGTACATACTCAGGGGTGTGCTCTCTGCTGTCTTGTATGCCCACCGACAAGATGATAAACAATTACGTGATATGAGCAGCCCAACAAAATGACTATATACGAATATCTGTAGCGCTACGTAAACGACTACAGGACCTGATTGTGAATAGCGTTAGCCATATAGGCTCAAATGGAAAGTAAGGTCGTAGCAATGAAGATAATAGCTATGAGGTGAGAGATGAGTCTGTCTTTATTTATAAGTACCTATGGAGCTCATGATCATTATTATTCCCTTTCGGGATTATGTTAAAAATGATTAGATCAAGGAAATGGGGAACGTTTACTCACTATAATAGTGCGTGTTTGTACTCTTAATTTAAAACTTCATACTATCCTCTCACTGTTTCATAAACATAGGTTAGTTGGCAAGTGGGTTCATTTACAAGGTACCTCAACACATTTATTCAGGAATAGAAGGTACAGAGTACGTGACAGACGTCATATTCAGATGCACACACGTGATGCGCTCAAGGGATGCATACAACAATTAATCTACTGAGATCAGAATAAAAATCGAACGAATGCTTGGATCGAGAGTACATCTTGAAGCTACATGGAGGTTTGAATCAGTTTCCCCCGCGAATTTGCTGTTGCAAGAAATATAGAATCTCTCCACAAGTAACATTCTTCATCTTGACGCTACAAATTCCAGTACTAATCTCGGGCCGGTCACTTCTCAGAACAAATAATGTTACACGAGGTACATTCAGTCATGCGAATTAATCTGAAAAATCCCGAGTAATCACTATTCACGAATACTACACATTGTCACGTTCAGCCCTTATTTGAACTAATTGAAATAATGAGTCAAGCTAATGTTATAGAAAATTTTATTCGAGATCTAAGAGCCTCGTAAGCCAGACACATCTATTAGTTACCAGCCTCGGCTAGACAGGTAGCCAAACTCTAATTTGCCTCTACCCCAGGTGGCTGGTGGTGGAAGGAAGAGACTGTTTGCGAACACCTGCATCTTACACTACTGCCACTGAGCTACGCCTCTGGTCCTACTCCAAGCGGTTGAAATGCTATGATGACACTACACCCGAAAGATGCTTAGGATCGTGCTTGAGAACATTATGTGGCCTCTCAGTTACACAGGCCAACGCACACATTGTTAGGAAAGGTGACAGGGATGAACTGCACCAAGGAAAAAGTAAATATATGTTCACAAACATGTTCTTCCTTACCAAAGACCGGACAAATACAGTTGGCATAAAGAAAACAAAAAAGAAAATATGGGAGTAACAAGTTTTTAACAACAAGCTGTGACGCAAGAGGCATGTGCTTTTAATGAAAACTGGACACATGTGTCCCCTTTCATCATCTCCTGCCTCAGGGAAATAAAAGTTCAGAGGTCGCCCTGTTAGTAGTTGGGCTATCTGGACTTTTCCTTTGCATCATACATTATGTGAGAATGTGGTCCAAAATACCTACTATGAAACAAATTTCACGAAACATCATAAAAAAATCATCAATCCTAAAGCATATATACATAAACAACTTCATATCAAAATCATAAAGAGAAAATGGGGTTGTGATTAATTTCACAAAAACAACAATATAACAACAATAAGTGGTGTAAATGCTTACTGTCAGTATTGTGTTCATGAACATACATTTCATACACTGTACCTAACATCTACAAACAATATAGAAAGAGTACATAAAGAAATAATAGAAATACTAAATGGGTCATAAAGGAAATATCAAAGTATACATACCTATTTAAAACGTCAGATATTGCAAGAGGAAAAATATACTCTGTGTCTCACAAAACTGAGAAGGAAAGTAGTTGATCATATTAAAAACAGTACTACTATACATATGAACCAAGAGATACAGGTACACATGAACACATTAGCATTTACTAAATATGACTGTTTCGTATTCAGTATTGAAAATGAGCACCATTCGATGCTATTGTACTTACATATAAAGCAAAACGTAAAGCAATGGTTTATATTCAGTACCAGTACATAGGTATCGACAGAAACTACGCACAGGCTTTTAGTAATTATTAAATATATTTCAGCCATAGTGCATACAAGGCATAGGGCACGCCCTTATAACGACAGTGCAAATTTATAATAATCCCAATAATCCTAAGTACTCACGAAAATGCATCAAAAGAGGTGAAGAATTAGGAATACATATACGATGGTTTGGTTGACAACGTCTATAGCAAGTAAAAGTATGTAGGGAACTCTAATCAAGTGATACATGATCCATGAGTGTTATACAATCAAACATGATCAACCAAAAAGTGGCCAGGTCTCATAGCCATTGAAGCATTACATTACTGAAGCGCCACTGAAAAGATTTACAAATATTACAAATAGGCAGACCATTCCTGGTATAAGTCATTCGTATCCCTGAGATTCAAAGAGCACTTAGAAGAAAGACATCATAGCAGTAGTACCTGCTTGTTGACATTAACAAAACAAGTGTACATTTATTGTGTGTCTCACATCACGTCACTCACTGATCATTCTACTCAGAGAACATTTTCGTTTCTTAAGAAACTGCTCCTATCTCTTAGAAACGTTGCTATTCACATGACATTACAAGTAAATTCTCAGTATATGGCAAAATGAATGGGGAGACAGTGGCACACAAGGTGGCTTGGTTCGAGGGAACAACCCTTCACATGATATGTGTGCTCAGACTCTGAATCGAATCTCCCGTCGCTTAACACGCAATGAGTGACTTCTCTTATTCCTGTAGCTATCGGGGTCGAGGTTCAATACATGGCAGTAGATCATCATAGTGTGTATTAGTGAATACAATGTGGGTGGGTAGCAGCATCTGTGTGCATGTGTGATTCACTTGCCTTTCACATCTGACACGTGGGTGTCACAGTACCCATTTGGACCACCCTTTCTTCTTACGGTGTGTCCTATCACATTCATGTGAATGTGGCGTGTTGTGTGACAGAACCATGTGTATGTGTGCTGGATTCCTGCAATTTTGTCGTCTGGTACGTGAGTGTGACAGTAAGCAGTTGCAACAGCTGATAATCCTCTCTCTTCTAACGTGAACTGTCGTTTGTAGATGCACACACCATGTTGCATCGTGGCACCATGTACATGTGTGCAGGATACACGCCTTTCAGACATCTGGTAGCTGAGCGTGGTGGTAGTCACTTGCAGCAGCAGACAACCCTCTCTTCTTCTGGTGTAGAATGCCCCATATTAAGTGGCAGTACAGGTAGGAGACACATGTCTCTGACATCTGGTAGATGAATATGGCGGCGTATGTGAGCCATGCCCCCTGTGGTACTAAGCAACTGCCCACCTACGGCACCACTACTGGCATCATCTCCCCTTTAAAGTAGCAGGATTCTCCTGTCACATAGGGCCACCTGACAACCTGTTCATGGCCAGCGCTCCTTCCAACATCTGGCATTTCGTGGGGAAAGAATATTTTTCTTAAGTTGTAGCCAATTTTAAGCTTGATATGGTGCTATATATGTTAATGACATAAACTAAATCACTTTAAAATGACATAGGACGAAACTCGGGTCGTAATTAAATAAGCAACAATAAAGTCTAAAAGCGGTGTGTTCATTTAGAAATTATTGTATGACTGAATGATCTGTGGCCTGATTACCTCACTAAGCTGCCACATCATTAGCTCGTCTTTGAAGTTGGCCCCGGCCTTCATGTGCGTTCGTACTATTTTCCAGAACAAAACTTAGAGCCATTAATACTTAACATCGCTTACCGACTGAATATTCTCCTAAGTATCTCACTGATAAGGCGGTATATATAAATGACTGGTTTGAGTTGTTGCTAGTGTTATGCCTTTTAAATGTTAAGAAAAATGAAGGTGGGCTATACAAGTAACAAGCCAGTATAACTGTTACCAACAAACCTTTGAATTATGGGAAAATTACAAAAAATAAGAAGTTAGACAAGTGGCAGGCCTGAATGGCTGAAAGAAATAAGAAGAATTGAAATTAACTACTCAAATGACACGCCATAATGGCTATTGGCAGTATAAGTTTTACATTGCAAGAAAAATTAAGGTGAACTATAGTGACGCGCGTATCAGGTGAACTAAACCAAACAGAAATCAGCAGTTCATCTTCACTAAACAGTTCCATCTATAAGGTTTCAGTTTGAAATGCGAGGCACTCCGCTGGTGCATATGTACCAGAGGGTACTTGATTCTGAAGGATTTAGTGCTGAGGGACTTAGGCTTTCTTGGCAATCGGTGAGCTTTTAGTAGGATCTTTCGCCCTGTAAACCACTGCTTCTTTGAGATCGCATTCTTTCGGTCACGTATTCTCTTCTCTTCTTCCTTCTGAATATTCTCAACTGCATGTGTACCATTTCAAGCCTTCTTCTATGGTGGGTATTCCACCAATTCTCGGATTCCGCATGGAGGGGACAGGTGCTCCAGAATAATTACTGACCACAGCCTCAGCGACACCGTCTTCCAACTTGTCGTGCATCCCTCACTCTGCCTTATCTCTGCATATCCACGGTTTGGCACACAGCCTTAAGAAAACTGTTTCGTGCTGCTTAACACGCAATTTATACAAAAAGTCCTTGATCTTTCCTGGACCTTCTCAGAAGATGTTCTTATTCGAATTTAGGATTGGTTCGCAACTGCTCTCTCTCCCGCCCTGTCATACGTAGGTTGGAACTTAAATAGTGGCAACACTGCTGTGGAGACACAATGCAATGAAATGTACTATTGTCGCTGACTGCACACGTTGTTGGCGTATCTACCTTACCTCCTAGCAAGTGGACTCGCCCGTCCCACGTCACCAGCGAACGCACATTCGAGGGAAACACAGTCGCTTGTGAGCGAGTGGTATAATGTAACGGTGTCACTATGTTTCCAAAAACAGGAACAACGGAGTTGGATCAAGACTGAATGTGCCACAGGTCGTACAGCACGACAGTGTCATCAAGGTCTTCAAGAGCCGTATGGGGAATCGGCATTGCCGTACAGAACAGTGGCACGTTCAACGAAGGTCGACAAACTGTGGCAGACAGGCCTCGGGCAGGCCGTCATAGCGTCTCAGGAAAAGAAGTGCATACCGTTGCCGAGTTAGTGGGCAGTGTTCGAAGACATACGATTCGTGAGCTCGCCCACGAAACCAGATTACCGTATACGACTGTGCTTCGCATTCTGAAGGAACGCCTGGGCATGCAAAAAACGGCATCACGATGTGTTCTGCATGACTTGACGCAAATACAGAAATGGATGCGTTACGACGCTGCTCAGACGCACTTGGAGCGCTATGAGCGCGAAGGAGAGGTTTTCTTACGCCGTATCGTAATACTGTATCAGACATGGACCACATCGTACCAGCCAAAACTGAAACGGCAACCCAACGAATGGCGTCATTATGGGTCGCCGCCAGAGTCGAAGTGCGTCAGAGCCGCAGTATGGGTGAAAGTTATGGTGATTCTCGTGTACGACTATATGGTGTTATCCTGACGCATTACGTTCCTCCACGACAGACCGTCAATGCACAGTATTTCTGTTTGTTTTTGGAGAATCACCTACGACCAGGTTTGCGAAAGACTCACCCACACTCTCTGCGCAACCCACCCATCATTTCGCACGACAATGCGCGGGCGCATACAGCGCAAGCTGTGGCTGCTCTGTTTGGTCGATGGAACTGGGAGGTACTGTACCACCCACCATACTCCCCGGACTTCAGTTCTTGTGAATTTGATTTGATTCCGAGGATGAAGGAACCGCTTTGTGGCATTCGCTTCTGAACTGTTCCAGAGATTCGACAGGAATTAGACCGCTCCATTCGCACCATCAACAGAACAGGCTCAGATAACGGTTTACTGGCAACGGACTCTAAACAACGCAGGTGACTACTTTGAAGGACAGTAACAGATGCAAACACGTACCTCTTTCGTATCAGTTGTGAATAAGTAGTTGCCACTATTTAAGTTCAAGCCCATACATTACCTCCTACATTTGACATGTTTTGACACTTATGTTATCATGTTACGATGCAGTTTCCTCTCTTCTGGCATACAGTCATTCATTGTTGACATTGAACCTACTTCTAACTGTTCCTCAGTGTGAACTGCTACTCCCGTGCCTTCACGCTCTGGCTTCCTTCTATCCAGACTATCTTAAAGCGTAATTGCTTTTTCAAGTGAATTAAATCTCAGTAGAACTCTAAGAAGTCCAAGCTGCCTTCCTGGGTAACAATAACAAAACTGGAATTTAATATATTCGATATAGATACAAATTCATTATGAGTCAGACTCCTCATGTCTGCACCATTCTCAGAGATTCCTCTGCTAATCCAAGTTTTTTGCAAAGTAAACACTGGCCAAGCCCTATTCTCCTGACAGTTCTGGAAGACATTTTTGCTAAGCATTGACGCCTGGCGCCCTGTGTCGATAACGCAGTCGACAACTACTCTAACGGTACCAGTGTCTACAATGGGATACTTGACATCTGTTGCCTCCTCGTTCTCCTCCTGTACTAAAATTTCCCTTACGTCACTAAACTCTCTATCTATGAGAAGCAACTCACGTGCCATATTTTCTGCACCCATTGCTTGCAACCGAGCGAGGTGGCGCAGTGGTTCGACACTGGACTCGCATTCGGTTAGCACACTGGACTCGCATTCGGGAGGACGACGGTTCAATCCCGTCTCCGGCCATCCTGATTTAGGTTTTCCGTGATTTCCCTAAATCGTTTCAGGCGAATGCCGAGATGGTTCCTTTGAAAGGGCACGGCCGATTTCCTTCCCAATCCTTCCCTAACCCGAGCTTGCGCTCCGTCTCTAATGACCTCGTTGTCGGCGGGACGTTAAACACTAACCACCACCACTCGCATTCGGGAGGACGACGGTTCAATCCCGCGTCCGACCATCCTGATTTAGGTTTTCCGTGATTTCCCTAAATCACTCCAGGTAAATGCCGGGATGGTTCCTCTGAAAGGGCACGGCCGACTTCCTTCCCTAATCCGATGAGACCGATGACCACGCTGTCTGGTCTCCTTCCCCAAACCAACCAACCAACCAACCATTGCTTGCCGACAAGTAGTTCACTCTAGGGCGCATTGCCACGGTTTTCGCGGCTCCCTCCGTCGGAGGCTCGAGTCCTCTCTTGGGCATGGATGTGTGTGTTGTCCTTAGTGTAAGTTAGTTTAAGTTAGATTAAGTAGTGCGTAACCCTAGGGACCGATGCCCTGAGCAGTTTGGTCCCACAGAACTTCTCACCAATTTCCAATTTCCAATGATAGGTTTCTGTAGCCAAAACAGTGGAGAATAATATGGTCTACAGTAGGAATCCCGAATAAAACAACCTGCTTTGAGAGAAAAATGTGTTGGATTACTTATTGAGCGTCCCTCATATATTTTTGTACTGAGAAGAGATGGCGTCTGCTGTCCTCGCTCGCGCCGCGATAGTTGCTTTCCATCTATAGTCAGCACTTCTAATTTATCAGCAACCTTGTCAATGTTGTCATCATTCTGGGACCTACTCGGTGATGATCTCCGGCGCTTTCGTTCGTTCATTGGATGCATTCTAAATGATATCACAAAAGGCAACACTGTCAGCTGTTGCTCCATCAGAGAACTGACTAACCTGGCATCCGACCATTGTTATTCTTCCTTACGCTTGTTCTCGCATTTCAACTTGGCCTTTCAGAATCTCTTTCACGGCTTTCCAAATTTCATCTTTCCGTTAGTCAACTTTTTCCACCTGAGTCGTAAGTCCCGCAGTGTCTCAGTGTAACGATTCTACTGTGGTTCAACTCTCAGCAATCTCATTCATTCGCCTACGTTGTTCTATTAAGCGTTCGTCAAATTTTTAGTGTATTAGTAAAAAAGTGCTTTGAATTTCTCAATGAATTCTTTACCCTATTTTTAGTAGCTCTTTGAGATAACGTATATCTAAGGTGAAGGAGGCTGGTTTCACTGGAACCGGTGTTTGTATAAAGTGTCTGTTTCTTGCACGGCGTACAATTCTGGCTATGTTGTTACCTCCTCGTGTTCAGCGTTTGGAGATGAGTTCGGATCACACTTACACTTACCTCTACTGACACTTATCTTTACTGACTGTCTCTACAATCTCCACAGCCACAGGTAAAACGCTCCTCCTAAACCTCCGGATCGATTTAAACCAATCTTGGTAGGGTAAGTCAAGGTACATTGGCAATACTTTCAAGAAACGTATTGTTTTATGAGAGCAAAATAACAAAATACGTAGCATCTACTTTTGTCAAGTAACTGCATAGGTGAGCCACATTTTATAAACACGTTACACTCTTCCTGTTATTGGCACCGTTCATAATTGAACTTAACCTTAAAGCATATGCAGAAGGTAATTTTGCAATAGGTAAGGTTATTCTGCAGAAGCGGTAAGGTAACTTCAAAGCATCAAGTCTCATTCAGCCTCCCGCACCTGTCTTCGTATTCAGAACTTGAATGTTCACAACAACTGTCACACATGTAGGCAGCTTCCTTAGTTACTTGTTTTCGGCAGCAGTCATGGTAGGATATGAAACAAAAAGTGCACCGTGGCCATGATGCACCTGTTTTCTTCCTCACACCATTTATGTTTGTGAAATAAGTTCCTCCAATAATACTTGCTATAAATGCCTTGCACAAATACACAGAACTGATGGAAGAGCAAAGTTGACCGTCGTCCAAATAAGGAGGAGGTGGACAAAAACAAGGGATAAGAGGAGGAGAATGCCAGAAGAATGCCGACGAAACAAATTCTGAGATACAGTCTGAGAGAGAGCCGGAACTCTGGAACACCCCAAAGGAGTTAGGCTTAACAGTAAGTTCTGAAGACGGAACTGGTAGTTGTACTAATCACTGGACGTGAAGATGATGCTTTCTTAGCACGTGTTTTATTAACTGACTCCTCTTCTATTTACATTCTGCGATAAGAACTATTATAAATGGTTCAAATGGCTCTGAGCACTATGGGACTTAACATCTGTCATCAGTCCCCTAGAACGTAGAACAACTTAAAGCTAACTAACCTAAAGGACATCACACACGTCCATTCCTAGGCAGGATTCGAACTATTATAAAAGTTTATTGTATGTATGATAGCTGGACCGTTTGGTGAAACAACCTCGCTGAAAGCACATTTAGCGACGGAGCAGTGGAGTAGAGAATTTATCGAGAGTACTACTGCCACTGATCCACCTGACTTCTTTTTAATAATTCCTGAAGAAGAAGACAAAATCATTCGACTTTCAGCCAAATGATGAAACTGATAATAAAGGAAGAGAAGACGATAATACTCGGAAACTGGTTGAAAATCAATGTGGATATAATTTGACACATGTATGAAGATCTCGAAGCAATACTGTACGACTGCGTCGTCGCATGCCGTAAAATGAAGGTTTGTGGTAATTAGATCTCTCATCGAGTCCGAGGATTCAACCATAACAGTTATCGACCACTCACCTTTTACAACAAATCTGAACCCGAAGTGGCTCTAGGATGACTACTGTTGAGTAAGTTGTGGCATATGCTGTCTTGCCTCTCATGCGATTCAACTAAGTGAGGTGGTGCAAGTGGGTAGCACCCCTTCATTCGCACTCGGCATGATTGAAGTTGAAACGCCCCCTTTGAACAATTTCTACAAGACTGAGCTTAAACTGGCATACAATATTTTTTAGCGTAACGCAATCTGACTTTCAGAAATCCCTACAAAAGAATGGCCCTGACTAACATTAACCTATGCATTTCACAAATCGCTTACCTCACAAAAATCTTGGTTACTCGAACTACTGCAATAGAGCGAGCGCCACTACTGCCAGCTAAATAAAAGATTCAAACTACGGAAGGCACTAACTATTGATAGGCATAGTTAGCAAATGAAAGATTTTAATAGAGAACAAACAAGGTATTTACCTTAATAGTCATAATATATATATCAGTTCATGACAAATTACAAAACTCCGCCATCTCTCTCCCCACATCCACCACTGCTGGCGGCTCACCTCCAACTGCGCAACGCTACGCGCTGTTCACATCCAGCTGCCGCTGCCCAACACTACAATGGCAGACAACAGTGCTAACTAGCCACAGACTGCACACAGCACAGCCAGTGATTTTCATACAGAGGTGGCGTTACCAATAAGAAAACCTAAACAGCCTACAATTTTTCATAATTACAATAACAAAGAAATCAAATGCACACACTTATTGATTAAGTGTTGGTCAAAAGCTAAAATTTTGTCACAGTCCATAAAGACAGTCCTGATCATTCATCATAATAGTAATTACAGTTTTTTTTTCACAAAGTCTCAATAGTAAAAGAAATTGTACACAGAAGTAGTGGATTTCCATGCAGTCTTGAAGAAGTAGTGTTGTCCTTCCAATGGAAAGACAGTGCTGACTCTTGACATGCAGACAGGTAATGGGCCACAACAGAGCAAACCCACCGCAGAGTCAGTCAAAGTTGTGAGGAATATTGGTAGGTAGGTCATCACAGAACAGACCACTGCAGTCTTGTTAGAGATTACGGTATTGGTGAGCCACCAGAGGTGCAGATCCACTGCAGTCCTTGTAGAAATAATGGTGTTGGTGAGTCATCAAAGGAGTAGACCCACTGTAGTCCTTGTAGAGATAGTGGTACTGATGGATCATCAAAGATGAAGACGCACTGTAGTCCTTGTAGAGTTGGCCAGCAGCCATCTGTTGTGACTGTGCAGGTACACAATCACCATTGAAGAGTCTTGCAGATAATATAGCAAGTCCATAACCACCACTTGTGCACTCACAAAGTGTTTGGAATTGTCCTTAGAACCAGCAATGCTGTTATCCAGTCCCTAGCTGAATTATTAACACATGTGCAAACACTATAAGTCCCTACTTCTCACATATTGTCCATATACTATGACCAACAGAAACGTGTGCAGTGCAATGGAACTTACAAGTTACTTAATTCGATGAACTGGTGTCAATTACAATTTTATAACATAAGAATACAATAACGAAGGTACAAAATACATCATTGAAGACATAACAATACAGATAACATTTGTAATACAGGCTTCACAAAAGAATCGAACTAACATATACATCAGTGTTACAGGAATTATGACATGAGTACATACATAAAAGATCAAAATAACTTTAGAAACATCAACTTCACACATGAGCATTAAAACAAAACAGAATAAATAATGTCTAAACATCTTTACAAAGAAAATAACATATTATCAGAAAAATTCTACAACATAACTCTTATTAGCCAAACACATTAAGACAGGAAAAACACAAATACACAAGGGTACACAAACATATAGCGGAATAATACAAAAGGAAAGGACAGGGTTTGTTGTACTGCAGTATTTTGCAAACAAAACTTTCTTTACTTCTTGGAGATCTCCCTTCATTCATCATTATTCCCTAAAGTACTATCTAAGCCTGCTTTCTGTATTCTGTTCACATCCTCTTTCAAAATAGTTTTTCTCCACTGTACACTACTTTTCTTTTTGCCAAACCATTTTCTTATATCTTCTCAATGCATTTCTTCCAATTCATCATAGTTAGTTTCTTATATAGTCTACCCCCTCTTAAGCTAACTTAAATCTACTGAGCTTAGATGCTAAACTAAGGGACGAGGCAATGCAGCAGCACAAAACAATTAACACAAACAGCAATGATCAAAAATACAAATGGCGAAGCAAGCAGCATAAATTACAACTAATATAAGGCAATGAGCAGCAAACAAGAAAAATAAATCAGTAGTAAACTGGCTTAGCAGAGTAACACAAATTAAAATTCAGTAGCACTATGCCTGGCAAACAGCAGCAGAAAATGAAATACCTAAACATGACATAGCTCAACCAGAAAAAATAGTACACTAAAGATAACAATGCAGACAAGGGAAATGTATAATCACATCTTAATATCTATGTAATTAAAGTGATGCACCACAAGAAGTTATTCTACCAAAAAAGTTACCAAGTACTTGAAAAGAAATTTATGAATGCAGTTCCTGTGAAGGTAAATGTCTTTTTGTGCTCCCTCATTTTTTTTTTTTTTGAAAAAATTATTAGTTACTCGATCTGTAGACAGAAAATATTTATATTAGTACATCTATAAAATTTTATTTTAACCAATGCTGCAGTGCAGCTAGGAACTAAATATTAAACAAAATAGGCAAAGCAAGGCGTCAAACGTCATTCACTAGCCACATGGCATTTCATTATGCAGTAAACAATCTTTCAACTAGCAAGACAATAGACATAAAATGTTTCTCATCATTTCATTTCAGTAAATATCATAAATTAAGAACTCTACAGTGTAATCACGTTTTCAGGTTTGAGGGTGTCGTATTTACGATGCTTTCTACAAAGGAATGTCAATAGCGAGGATATGGCCTCTCTTTTTTTTTTTTTGCACCTAATGGCTTTCTTTATAGGCGACTGTCGCCCAGCTGGGTGCCCACGACGCATTACATGCAGGTGGTCACTTAACTTTCTTACCGAAATATTTACGACACCAGTTTCCGCTACAGTGACAGTCTCATATAAAAATATTTCACAGGTCAAGAATTTGGGTTACAAATCTGTAGAAACAAAATCCAATAAATATAACAGTGTCCAAAAAATTTTTGATGGCATTGTGATACATTCACACATTTACACACATTTCATAACTCTTAAAGTACGATTCATGGTTTCCAACATCCTTTTTCACAAGTCAGAGTCCCTAACCACAATTCATTATTCCTTACCTTATTATACATATACATATTCGTCGACACTTCTTCAATATCTCATCATGATAAACATGTAGCATAATCAAATTCCTCATATACGGTATCATCATCTTATTGATCATAATCATACCTCAACAGCATAATACATATCTTCATCATATAAATAACATCATAACACCTCAGTCAAATCTCAAAATCGTCGTATCTTTCTGCAATAATGTCAAAACCTAAAGAAAATTCTCTGCTCATTTCAATAGTGTCATCTACCTCAAACGTACTTTAAAAATCATGATCCCATAAGAAATACGACATTCAAAGCTCTCATAGTATCACAATGGTTCCGAAAAAATATGAACATTTCACAAAGTACTGACAAAATACAATTTCATAAGTGTGAAGTTATCCAACTGTGTAATTGCATAAACATCTGTCACTGATGTAGTAAAAATAATGTTTGTTTCTCTGTCAAATAATCAGATAGCTGTGTAATTCTGTGTTAGAGAAATATGGTACCGATGTGTACAGTTGTATAAGCAAATACCATATTAGCTAGGACTCCTTGTGCTTGCCAAACACATGGTACACAAAGTAAGCGTGTACCCCCCTGAGGATTAATGTAATTATACTCTCAGGTGTTACAGATTATTGCAATGGAGTAAAATGTATCACGGAAAACTTTCTTTGTAATTCAAAAACCTTTAAAAATAAATGTTTTATTTAAAAAATTAATCACTCAAATACATGTACTGTAGCGCTAAACTGTGCGTCTTGTTGTAAGATAATCTCTGTGGAAGTGTCGTAGTTGTCGTCCTCCGAAAGCTAAGTTCTGCAGAAGTCAATGTACTTACCCCGTGATAAACAAATGTGAAACGCTTAGCGTATAGATATCTTAGTTATTACGCTTATTGCCATGATGAAGAAAGTACTGTGCTGTAACATATTGTTGTGCTATGGAAAAGGCAGTCTCATTGTAGCTATGCCACAAAAGTTACTACTAAAACATATTTTACTTTCCAGAAGAATTCAAAAAAACTGTGCAGATATAAAACAGAAACACCGCAAAACCAACATTGTAAATTGTCACTCATCAGTAGCGTCGTGATAAAATCGTGTAGCTGTCACATAAACTAACCACTGTGTCACCTGGTATCTCACAGAAAGTACTTTAAATCCAGAATGTATTTTCAAGTAAACCAAAATGTTGCATTAAAATCACATTAGCAGTACTGGTATATGTTCTAAGTATGTGGGCCTGATAGTCGTTACATAATCATGCAACTAACAAGCAGGAATGTACACACACAATAACACTGTGTCGTCTGTTCACAATAACAATGCATTCGTAATTTCTGTCTAAATACGTTCTCTTGGTTCGTGACTGGATAGTTAACATTAAAACATAGTTGCATGTTAACAGTTTCTAAGATTGAAAAAGAGTACTAGTACCACGAAGTGAAAAATTTTATATCAAAGACTAAGTTAAAAAGCAGATTATCTCTCAATAAATGGTTTTACGTGTGAAATATGCTGTAACCCTTTGCTCTTCCTAGTACGCAGAGTTTCAACTTGAATGCAATTGTCATGCGGTATACGTCCGTAAAGAATACTGGAATTTTTTCTCAAGGTTAGCATCTACGTTATTTTTCTCAGAGCCAGCTAGCGCATGTGCTTGCCTGCGGTGCGGGTCATTGTCTGTTTCTTTGTTGGCGCGCGTCGTTATTGGGATTTGGAGACCTAACTTCTACTAATTCACCTCCTCGAGAGGGCCCTGCTCTGTTTGAATCCCGCCAGTTCTGATGCAATTCAGGTCTGTCATTACGATCATATCGTCTGTCGTCAAGTCGGTAGATGCCATAGTTTTTTTCTTGTCGGTCACGTGGTGGAGAATTTCTCCCTGAATCGTACCTGTGTGCTGAACTGTTGCGTATGAAGTTATTCTGTCTCCCTTGATAATAATTATTTTGGTTCCCAAATTGTCTGTTTCTCTGATTGCCTCTGTGATAGTCACTACCGCGTAGAGGTGATCTTTCCCTGTAATTATTACTACTCTGCCAACGGTTGTCATATGGGTGGTGTCTGTTTTGGTCACGATATGTGTTGTGAGAATAGCCTCGTCGTGTCCAGTTATTATTTCTTTCATCACGGAATTGCGACGGATGTGACCTGTAACTGTTGTGTTCTTGTTTTCGCGTTCCGCGATTATCAGTGTCAATTTCTAGTTCTTGTAACAGTCCCTGAAAACCTTCAAAGTCGTCTTTGCAACGTCCTGCTAAAATAATATGCCGTAAATGTTCAGGTAATTTGATTAAGCAAATGCGAATGAGTTCTGAGGGGCTGTATGGGTTTGAAAGATACTGATTCGTATGCAACATGTCTTCAAAATATTTCATAAGACTTGAAAATTCAGATTGTTCGAAGCGTTTCATCATTATGATGCTATGTTTTACTCGGTCTTGTGTAGCTTGAGACCAATACGCTGAGAGGAAGGCATGGTAAAATTCTCCTTCACTGTGACAATCGTGAATGACCGATCGCATTCTTACAGCTGGTTCAATCTCCAAGTAGCCACACATAAATTCTAATCTGTGTTCTAACGACGAGTTGGGAGGAGAACAATGAGAGAATTGATGGAGCCATGCTTGTGGATGAATGTCATTGCCAGAATTCTTAAAAGTTTTGAATTTACATGCAGTAATGGACAGCTTATAGTCAAAATCATCATGTCGGCTAGTCGCATATCGGTCATTGTTAAGTCGTGTCGGCCGTTCCATCTCAAAATTCGGCGCACATTGCCAATTTCTTTCATAACTTCCGAAATGCCCTGTGTTATTATTTTGTGGCTGTTCCGTATATCTATGTCCCTCTTCCCGTATTGGGGCGCGAGTGTCCTCTGAAATACGTAATTCTTGTATTACCTGTGTCAGCTGATTTTGTACTTCCCGGATTTCTCTTTTGTACTGTGTATTGATTTCATTTTGATTCTGTTTGAATTTTCTAATTTGTTCATACTCTTCCGTGTCAGTGAAGGCTACAGGTCTTGTGTCATTCAGATCATCTACCTTTGTAGATAAGTTAGTGACCTGATCCGAAAGTTCTGCTACTTTCTCCGATAGTGAACACATTTCCTCAGTGTGTTTTTCTGAACCAAGTTTCAGAGTGTCCATTTGTGTTGAAATCGAATCTACTGTGTCCTTTAAGTTTTCCTGAGTTTTTGCAAGTTGCGTAACCGAATCGGTAGATGCAACTGAGTCAATTTTAGCCCACAAGGTCTCATGATTTTCATGAACAATGGTTTGCAGTTCTTTTATGGCTGCTTCGTGATTCTGTAATGTATTTTCATGCCGCGAAAAAATAGGTTGAAAATGCTCACAAATTTGTGTTTTTACGTCATTACAGACTTTTTGACATTTCGATTCAATGTTATGTAACTCAGTAGTTAAATCTTCACGTGTTTGTTCAAGTGTGGTGTCTAACTTTTGAAGATTTTGTTCCATTGTATCTAACTGTTGCTGTGTTTGTCTCTGGTGTTGTTCCATTGTGTCTAACTTTTGAAGATTTTGTTCCATTGTGTCTAACTTTTTAAGATTTTGTTTCACTGTGTCTAACTTTTTAAGATTTAGTCCCATTTGTCTCTGATTTTGTTCCATTTGTTGCATTAATTGCAATAATAATGTATTAGTGTCTGGAATCTGTTTCTCTACGCTTTTCGGCAGTGCATTTGCACCGGCTACATTCACATTTTGACAAGCAGAAAATGTGTCTTGACTTATTTGAGAATACGGTGATGACCCAAAACCTGAATCTACAGTATTTGCGAAATTGTGCCCTGTCATTTCGGATTCCTGAGGCGAGCTGTTGCCGACCGATCGATCGATAATGCTTCCCTGCTCACTACCTGTTTCACTGTCTACACCATTGTTTGCAGCCCGCTCCATTTCCCTATGCACAATTACCAAATTACTACTTTGAACATCAGTTAATTCATTACTCGGCGGCGCTAACACACTGATTTCGTCTTCACTGTCATATCTCAGTTTACTTTGGAGCCTAGTATTACGTTTTCCACACGCCATAATTGTCACAATATTTCACACGATAACACAGAAAAGCACAATTTGCAGAGCAAAATAAAATAACATAGCAATGGATATAATGTCTACTTAATTGCAAGCGCAGCTGCGAAATACTTAGTGCAAATCTACATGCATGCCACACCTGCTTTACTGCACAACAATGAAAGACTGCAACTACAAAGGAGATTCTCTCTACAATTACGTGCCAGCAATAAACAGAATCTAGAAGATTCCCGTGAGGTATCCTCGGCTAAGGGTCGACATATGAAACGTCCCCTTTGAACAATTTATACATGACTGTGCTTAAACTGACACACAATATTTTTGGCGCAACGCAATCTGACTTTCAGAAATCCCTACAAAAGAATGGCCCTGACTAACATTAACCTATGCATTTCACAAATCGCTTACCTCACAAAAATCTTGGTTACTCGAACTACTGCAATAGAGCGAGCGCCACTACTGCCAGCTAAATAAAAGATTCAAACTACGGAAGGCACTAACTATTGATAGGCATAGTTAGCAAATGAAAGATTTTAATAGAGAACAAACAATATATTTACCTTAATAGTCACAATATATATATCAGTTCATGACAAATTACAAAACTCCGCCATCTCTCTCCCCACATCCACCACTGCTGGCGGCTCACCTCCAACTGCGCAACGCTACGCGCTGTTCACATCCAGCTGCCGCTGCCCAACACTACAATGGCAGACAACAATGCTAACTAGCCACAGACTGCACACAGCACAGCCAGTGATTTTCATACAGAGGTGGCGTTACCAATAAGAAAACCTAAACAGCCTACTTACAAAGTCAGCGTTCGACCATCTTGATTCAGAATTTTCGAGATTTCGCTAAACTGACTTACGTGAAATTCAGTATGGTTACTTGGAAATGGACATGAGGCCTTCTTTCACCATCACTTTGGCCTGGACTGATAACTTTCATTTCTTTTTTATTGCGCTGAACATTGCAATCGATCCACATTATGTAACCCGTCCATTTTCTATATTCGTGCTCTCCTTACAAGTAACTCTTATATAGAAGGTGTATTACATGCTTGATAACCATCCTGGACCATGCACACCACAATCGATACAAAAAGATTGAAGTTAATATTGTGGGCCCTCCACAGTTAACCTGTCGAATCCACATTTCATGCGACGTTAGTTATTTGTAATACGGTTAAACCAGTTCATTTGTGGCACAACATTTGGTGAGCACACTCTTCTAAGAAAGTTTTGTAAGTGGATATAATATCCATCACTAGGCTCAATTCGAACCCCCTACTTATTAGGCGAACTGCGACGGACGCGTGTCTGCTTTTATGATTTTGCCTTTTCTTCTGTATTTTCCATGAAGTAGAATAAAACGATTACTGTAATTAAGAAATCATGTTTGGAAATACAGCACGTATGTTGAAATTTTGAAATAGATAATCAGTCTTGATCGCAAAAATAGATTAAGTATTTTATTTTAATGGTAACTAATTTCAATCTTGACAATAATCGTCTCATCGCTGCATGTCTCTGAAACAAACATAATATTTAACTTAAAGGGAATAAGGTAGAAAGAGACATAAGTGATAACAACATGTACAATAAAAGTTATAATAAAGTGTAGAAAGGTTTATAAGCTCGGGTGTTGTGCAGAGACCCCGATCGGGGCACAAAAAGATGTCGAGAAACACATTCGTCAAATGCTGAATAGCATAAGAATTCTATGAATTAAACATGTGAAGCTCCGCCTATGACCCACTGCTTGACCACAGAAAGAGTCAACAAAGTTAGTTATTCTATGATAACGTATGAAAAAGTTAAGAATAATCAGTCTGAGTGAATTACAGACGAAAGAGTATAACAGTTGAAAATACATGAAAAGAGTGGCAATATTTTTTTTTTTTTTTTGTGAAGAGATACATAGGGATGCACAGAAAACATATAAAAACATACTTATTGAACCGTAATTGCCATCTAGACGCAGTACATGGAAGTAACAACGAAACCCTAGAAGCATGATGAATGCAAAGATAAATGTAAACGACGTCATCAGTTGTCATGCAGATGGGCGGCATGGAGCATATCGATAGGGCGCACCTGAGGTATGCCAGGCAACAAGGCAGAGATGTATCGGTAACGGACACGCTCAGTCACCATGGAGACAAGGACATCTATTAGACAGAGATGTACCGGCTAAGGACGTCGTCAGTCACCATGCAGAGAACACCATCGATTATATAACGACTTGAGAAGCGGTCGGCATAGAGCTCGGCGATAATAGTGTATCAAAGGCAAAAATATAAAAAAATAAAACTAGAAATAAATTGTTCTACTGAATTTCCTGTACTCATTGTTTTATGACTTAACAGATATCGAGTGTTTTCTGAAATTAATGTATTTTCCCGTTCTTAATATCGGTGGAGGTGTTACGCGTCATGACTTTCCCATTTTGCTGACTCAGAACGCAACCCTCTGCCGCTACAGGGCTCTGAATTGTAGCATGTAACGTGGCGGTGTTTAACGTAACTATGTTGTTACGTGAGAGGCCCTAACAAAACTGAAAGGACAAATTCGAAGCGTTCATGCGCACATGGAGTACACTAGTTCATCATGGAAATTACAGGCGGACCACACTTGAGCTCTGTGTCAACTCCAATTATCCAACGCCTAGAGTTCACTTGATCCATACGTTTTTAATCTGTTTCAAAGACTTTGTGAACACCTTCAAGAACTTCACATTGATAGTGATTGTGGCGAGCGAGTATTGTGATTCGATTGCGTGTTGTACAAAATCAGGAAGTTTACAAAAAAAACTCGTTACTTATTATCAATGTAACACGACGCTTTATTTAAACACTGATTTTCACGGCTAATGATAGTTATTTTGTTACAGAAATCTTCACGTGGGAACGTGTAGCAATGTTGTCTGTCAAGCAGTGTAAGTAGCACTAAGCTACATATCGTTTATCGAATTTAACGCTACTGTTATTCGAGGTGGCTGCAGTTTTCTTTAAGCAAAATGGACAGTTCTGTCAGAAAATACTACACACACACAACACTATTGCATTTTTCCTGTTAAAATATTTCGTAAAAATTGTTGCGAAATACCCAGGCTTCATACATCAGCAGATAAGAATTTATATCACGTAAGATGCTATTTGCACTATATTTAAAGGTTATTCTCAATTTTAGTCGAATTTTACTTCCTCAAAGTGGGTTCTGGGCCACAAATACACAATTATTACCACAATTATGACCAACAACATTTACGTCCGCATAGGAAATCAATTTAAAACTGCCACAGCAATGTTTCACTAAGATGGCGGCTAACATAAGACTATCACTTATCGATTCTGCTGCAGGCCCTGTTTTACTACTAACAAATAATATATATTAAATCTTTTTGTACCTTCACTTTATGATTGAACATTTGAAAATATTTACCAATAAACCGCGCTGTAGATCAATAGCACTAATGGCTCCGCTCCTTTGTAGCTGGGCAGAAAACTTAACAATTACATAGGACGAAAATTACAATAAAGTAAAACTTTAGACAAAGAAAATTCATTTCAATGACACAGAAACACTATTATTCAAATATCAGTTAACAACATAATATAGGTTTTACAGACATCAACCACGTCCGACCACTACGACAGTTCGCCAGCCGGAGTGGCCGAGAGGTTCTAGGCGATACAGTCTGGAACCCCGCGACCGCTGCCGTCGCAGGTTCGAATCCTGCCTCGGGCATGGATGTGTGTGATGTCCTTAGTTTAGTTATGTTTAAGTAGCTCTAAGTTCTAAGGGACTGATGACCTGAGAAGTTAAGTCCCATAGTGCTCAGAGCCATTTGAGTCACTACGACAGTTCGAACAAGAAGAAGAATTATTCTAGAAGCATCGCAGATAACAGAAGACGAAGGTTTCCCTTATCATTTTGCATGAGTATTGTCTGAGATATGATTTTTACAGAAAATTAAATTATGTCTTTGAAAATAATTACTTATTATTATTTTAGTATCGATGAAGTCCTTTTTTATTCATATCAAGAGAATGTTCTCTCAAATTCCACACAAAGTGCTGTCGTGCATATTGTTCTGAGTAAAATATAGCCTTGGTTATTACATGATGAAGCGGTGCAAGCAGAGGTGAGGTTGTCACAGCATCAATTATTCTACAGTGTAGGTATCAACAAAATAGTCCCTTGCTGGCAGAAATGTGTTCATCGCTAGGATGACTAAGTTGAGAAGTATAGATATTGACATGAAGAATAAAGATGTGAAATGTTAATAAAGTTTGTTTCATTCAAAACGTCTTAACGGTTTTCATATAAAAAATACTGAGGCATTACTTCCTTCATTCAAACACAGTTGCTTTTTTTTGTTACAGAAGTTCATTCGCTCATACTGCACAAAAATACAAAATGATTAGTAGTTCAGCGAGATCAAATAGCCATCTGCAGATCATTTGTAAGGGAAATAATAGTACAGGGCGAATCCATTTCGTCGACTGTTCACATTAACTGGACAACGCTGTAATGTGCATAAACAAGCAATTATGGAAAATTCTCAAGTCAAACCAACACTGAATGCATACAAATTCAAAGTGAACATACATTATACAAGCGATAGCTCGTAATACTGTCTCTTGTCAATAATAGGAAAATAGCTGCGCGAAGAATGTACAATAGTCACAAATAAAATACATTAGGAAACTTATGACGCAACAAACGGAATAATTTGTTTTGAGGTGCCACCAAATGACAGTTATCTTTTACAACATACGATTATATCTTCGAGGTATAATGGAAATAATTTTATATTTCTTACATTCCTTATAGAAATAAAAGTAAAAAGGTTATATATCTGCAGCCCTTCCGCAGACTGCAGTATTTCGCGCCATCTCCTAACACAACGTATTCCGATATTCCCTCGTATATTTCCTATAAAATGTCAAAAGGACTTTATACACGGGCTATGTATTTTATTTTTGACTATTAAGCGCTTTTCGCACAGCTATTCTCGTATCTTGACAAGAGACGGTACTATGACATACCGTCTCTATAAGGTATGTTTACATTGAATTTGTATGCCTATTAGGTTTGGTTTACGATAGAATTTTCCATAATTGTTTCTCTTTCTACATTGCAGTTGTGTTCGATTAATGCGAACAGTTGACGACATGTTTTCTATATGAATTATCTGAAGACAGTGATTTAATTTCGCTGAAAGTAGTAATCATTGTGTATTGTTATACGATCTGGGTGAATAAAAGTTGCTTCCTAGGTAGAAGAATTCCTAAACTTCAACTACGTCTTGAGTGTCAATCCTGATGTTACTTTTCTCGCTGTTCTCACCTTTGCTACTTCCCATTACTTTCGCCTTTCTTAGATTTACCCTCGGTCCACATTCGGTACTTATTAGAATGTTCATTCCATTCAGCAGATCATGTAATTCTACTTCACTTTCACTCAGGATAACAATGTCATCAGCGAATAGTATCATTGGTATCCTTTCACCTTGAAATTTAATTCCACTTCTGAATCTTTCCTTCATTTCCATCACTGCTTCTTCGATGTACGGATTGAACAGTAGGGGCGAAAGACTATTTCGTTCTTGGTCATCTTGCACCATTTTACCCTGTCGAAAGCCTTTTCCAGATCGACAGTTCCTATGAACATATCTTGATTTTTCTGTAGTCACGCTTCCATTATCAACCAAACAGTCAGGACCGCCTCCCTGGAGACTTTACCTTTCGTGTATGTCGCCAGACACATCCATTCTACACACCAATTTGAATAGTCCTTTTAGTGGCATTTCCACCAATGATTTTAGAAATTCTGATTTATTGTTATCTATCCCCTCAGCCTTGTTTGATCTTCAGTCCTCCAAAGCTCTTTTAAATTCTGATTCTAATACTGGATCCCCCATCCCTTCTATGTTGACACTTGTTTCTTCTTCTATCTTATCTCATAGATCCTCCACCCCCTCCCCCCCTTCACCACCGTAGAGGCCATCAATGTAATTTCTCCATCTATCCGCTCTCTCCTCTGAATTTAACAGCAGAATTCCCGCAGCACTCTTAATTTTACCACACTTGCTTTTAATTTCGCCGGAGATGGTTTTGACTATCCTTTAGTCATTTCTGTTTCGATTCCTTCACATTTTTCATGCAACCATTTCGTCCCACCTTCCCTGCACTTTCTATTTATTTAATTCATCAGCGACCTGTGTTTCTGAATTTCCCTGAACACATTCGTACTTCCTTCCTACATCGATCATCTGTAGTATTTCTTGTTGTACACAGTTTCTTTGCAGTTACCTTCTTTGTACCTATGTTTTTCTTTCCAACTTTCGTGATTTCCCTTAAGACGTCCATTCCTCTTCATGTGTACTGCATACTGAATTATTCCTTATTACTGTATCTATAGCCTTAGAGAACTTCAGCCATATCTCGTCATTCTTTAGTGCTTCTATATCTTTCTTCTTTGCGCATTGACTCTTCCAGTCTAATCTCTTAAACTTCAGTCTACTCTTCATCATTACTACATTGTGATCTGAGTCTGTATCTGCTTCTGGGTACATTTTACAGCTCAGTCCCTGATTTCGGAAACTCTGTCTGACCAGGGTGTAATCTAACTGTAATCTTCCCGTGTCACCTGGCCTTTTCCAAGTATACCTCATCCGATTGTGATTTTCGAACAGAGTATTCGCTATTACTAGGTGAAATTTACTGCAGAACTCAATTAGTCCTTATCCTCTCTCATTCATTGTCTCGAGCCCATATTATCCTCTTCTTTTGCTTTTCCCCCTACAACTGCCTTCCAATGCCCCGTGACTATTAGATTTTCATCTGTCTTTACGTACTGTACAATCTTTTCAACATCCTCATATACTTTCTCAAATCCTTCAACTTGCGCCGTTGGCGTGTGTATCTAAAATAACGTTGTCGGTGTTGGTTTGCTGTCAGTTCTGATAAGAACAACCCTAAGACACACAATCGACCCTACCTTCCTATTCATAACGAATCCTACTCCCATTACACCATGTTCTGCTTCTGTTGGTATTACCGTATAATTATCTGACGAGAAATCTTTGTCTTCTGTCATTTTCACTTAACTGACTCCAACTGTTTCTAGATGGAGCCTTTACATTTCCCTTTTCAGATTTCCTAGCTTCCCTACCACGTTCATGCTTCTGACATCCCCAACCCCCCCCCCCCCCCCCGCCACCCCTCCGGCTTGTGATCACCACCCCCTTGGCAGTCCCGTCTCGGAACTTGAGCCTTTGCATTTCCCTTTACAGATTTTCTAGCTTCATTATTCGAGCCTCTGACAGTTCACGCCGCGACTCGTAGAAAGTTATCCTTTCGTTGGTTATTCACTCTTTTTTCTCGTGGTTACCTCCTCTTAGCCAGTCCCTTCCTAGAGATTCGAATTTCGGACTATTCTGGAAACTTTTGCCAATGGAGAGATCGTCATGACACATTTTCAGTTACAGGCACTTCTTGTAGTTTGGTGTTCTGTGTTAACAGTAGTCTCCGCAGAATCACGCCTGGCCTCAATGTTCTTCAGCTGAGGAAGCTGCAAAACACTATCTGTGCTACTCGCGTTGACGAGGTGCCTAATGATAGAAATTCCAGGTCTGACTAAATTACTGAACGAAAGTCATCGAATATAAATTCTGTTGTATTGTCACTTCTACGTGCGACTGTCTATCACAAGGTCTACAGTAATATGCAGCACTCGTCATAAACCATGAAACCGAAAACTCTCTGTACTAAACCACTCATACTCGCAGTGAAATCAGTCTCTAATAGCCAGCTTAATGTCTGCATCCTGAATTCATACGAAAAATACCCACGGATTTTGTTGGTGACATGCTTACAAATCCTCTTTTCGGGCTTAAGAATTTGTCGGCTACGATCGCAAAAACACGTCACGGCGCATTTTTATTCCTGAAAATAAGTTCACAGTTTACTCCGAAAAAATCTGAACCTTCCGAAAACGTCGTCAACATTCATTCTTCAACGTTTACTGATACTTCACATAGCCTAAATTTCACCATTACCCAAACTTAATAAAATATTATAAAGCCGATCGCCACCTGTGCTGAGCACTGCCTTCGATCCCAGTCACATCTCCAGACCCAGAGCTGGGGGGTGTCTCTTGTGACAAATCTAAACATAGCCCATCAGATTCTGATTAGGAACGCGTATCCTAGTGTTTTTCAACTTGGAATATTCCCATACCGAAGTTACTTCAGAAAAAACAAACTAAAGCCAATTAACACTGTCTTTAACTGTCTGAAATCTGTAATATATACAAAAGTAAGTGTGCAGTGTGCGTCCCGCTAAAACAGAGAAACGAGTCCCGGTACGATGTTGTGGTCTCCGTCATTCACCCATTCATGAAAAAGGCTCCCGTTTTTACGTTCATCTTCTAAAAATTTCAAGAACATTCCAGAACATTCGATAGTGCTGAAGAAAATTCCAGAACATTCTAGAGGTTTTCGCGACATTCCACAATGTTCCGAAATGTTCCACAATGATCCGGGAATTTCTGGAATGTTCGGAAATAGTCTGGAATGGTGGGGAAGATTTCAGAATTTTCGGGAACATCCCAGAACACCCCAGGTCATTGTGAAACGTTCCACAACACTGTCGAATGTTGTGGAATGTTCTGCAACATTGTGGACCATTCGAAGAATTTGTGGCATGTTCCGGAATGCCCCACTGGCGGGGTTACCAAGTTATTGGTAGGGGTATACAAAGCAAGACTTGTCGTAGTTTTGAACGTCAGTTTCTTATCAGTAACGAAGGTAGGAACCGAACATGTAGTGCAGTGAGTGAACAAAAACAAACTGTGACGTGTTACTAGTGAAACTAGTATAGTAAACTGAATATAACTCGAATATAAAGTGTGTAAAGTGTTCTTGAGGAATATTTTAGAAAATGTTGATTTGATTTATGTTTTAGACAACGCCCAAATGTGGAAGAGGAGGAGATTTGTCAGTTGTGAAGCAAAACGACGAAAACAAAAAGAACAACGAAAAAAACTTAAAAGACTGAGAGCGCGAAGCATGTTTACGTACCCAACAAACGACAACGAGCACCTTGAGGAACAGAGAAAGCTAAGGACAACAAAATGAATGGACTAGAGAAGAAAGAATTGCGACATAATTTTATAATAGATGACTGCCAACTCAAGCCAGCCTTGAAAATGTCATCTTACGATAAGTATGGACAAGGCCAAGTAAACAGCGCAACCTAACAAATAAAGGATTCCACAACAACCCGACGAAATATTGTAACAAACACAAACACGTCGTCATCGTAAAATTGGATAACATCTGCAAGTTTTGCAACACGAAAAAATTCAATAGGGAAACACCAGGTTTCTATTGCATGAATGAAAAAAATCTGTACCACCACTGGAAGATTCTGCTCTAATTTTTACATTATATGACCAGGGAAACTCCACAATCAAAACTATTTCTTCAGAATATAAAAGCGTACAGTGCCTGCTTCCGAATGACTTCTTTCGGTGGCACCTGCATCAACACTAACAGAAATGAAATCGATCAAGTTTTTCCCATCCAAGGTCAAATATTTTCTATCCCGCTTGGTAGGCGGCGCGTGGGTCTGCTCCTCTAAATTGAAGGGTAGGCCGAATGTAGGAAGCGAGTAGGAGCAGGAAAAGGTGAAATGCTTCGGTACTGCGCATAGGTTATAACACTTTTACTGGGTTATGGACATATACAAGTGATATAAATTCTTAACTTTTGCGTACAAATGAGCACGTTGGTGCGAAGCCGTTCATCAAACAAATCTAACATCGGCTAGAAGTTACAAAGGCAAAATCTGTAGTGACTCGCCAACTATGAAATAGAAACAATGTTGCTTGGCCGTCTACTCGAAATCAAATGGACTGAATTTGGAGCGGCGCTCGTACAGCTGCACAGCGCCGGCTAGAGGGCGCTGTCGTCAGTGTCAGTCTCGTAGTGCCAACCTAGCAGAGCGCACCTACGTTGTGGCATCGTAGCTACCGATACCACAAAATATATCACAACATGGGATCATTACTACCACTATCCAACGAACACCACAAATTTCTACATTTCATCGGAAATAAAGAAACGGAAACTGGTCAACGATGGACAAATATCAGTGGTCTGAGACGAGAAGTAGTGCAATATGTACAGAGGATCTTACACAAATACAATCAGCTGACTCACATATTCAGAATAGCACTAGACTGAATGGTCTCTGATGACTACAAATATATAATTCGAGCCGACAAATGACTACCTGGAGAACAGGAACGTCGATTTAATACACTTCTAATAGACGGAGTCTTCATAGGTACTGAGGACAGTGAAAGTACAAGCCGAGACAGAATTTTACAACGAAGAAGAGGAGGACTACAACGGATTGCAGAGGCTCACCGTTCATATGATGCCCTCCAATATCCCTTAATATTTCAGTGCGGAGAAGATGGTTATCATTTTAATGTTTCCAGCAATTTCTGGTAGATATTTATCCAAAAACCGAAGCGGAACGGATGCTTTAAGTAAATCATAAGAAACTACGCATGTAAGAACTCATCCACCTTCCAGACCAATCGTTAATGACTGACACATTAAAAAATTGGAACAATGATAATATTACCTTAATCATATATAGTAAGGCGAAGGCACATGCACGAATACACTCAAGATGCCAGAAAAGCCAAGACACATGCATGAATACACTCAAGGTAGCACAACCTACATAATAACATGTGGACGACTTGACGTCTTGGGCGGCCGGAGCGGACGAGCGGTTCTAGGCGCTACAGTGTGGAACCACGCGATCGCTACGGTCGCAGGTTCGAATCATGCCTCGGGTATGGATGTGTGTGATGTCCTCAGGTTAGTTACGTTTAAGTTGTTCTAAGTTCCAGGAGACTGATGACCTCAGATGTGAAGTCCCATGGTGCTCAGAGC
Source organism: Schistocerca serialis cubense (assembly GCF_023864345.2). Taxonomy (NCBI): domain Eukaryota; kingdom Metazoa; phylum Arthropoda; class Insecta; order Orthoptera; family Acrididae; genus Schistocerca; species Schistocerca serialis. The sequence goes on along the minus strand of NC_064644.1, from coordinate 318,302,024 downwards.
CATTTGAACCATTTTTTTTTGACGTCTTCATAACATTCACATGCAACTCGTCGTGGCGAGATTTGAAAGAACAAGTAAGATACGGATAAGACCTCGTGCACCGACGCGACATAACTGTCAGAGTGTTCCAACAAAAACAAATGAGATTTATTGAAGTCATCACAACATACCAAATCTTTCTAACCTTAAGATGATGGAAGTACACGATCGAATGGCAAAAACGAGGACTGCACCACTCACGAATGGCTATACGAGAGAACTTCTCCCATCGACATTGTCAAATCATCCAAGCATAATTCTCCTATCCACAAGAATATCCGGAACTGTGGGACACAGTAGTGAAAAACGTGATTCACGTACCATGCTGGCCATGAAACCACAAGTCACCATGCATGCGTGATTGAAAATGAACAAAAAGTACCCAAAACCATACTTGCACGACATAACCCGGAGTTCACGGCTATCCAAAAATCAGAAGACGATCACCCGAAAACCGTGGTTTCAGAGCAAAAACACTAATGCTAAGCGGTGATGTACTTGAAATAGATAATCAGTGGGTAATACCATATAACACACAACTTTCTAAAATTTTCCAGGTACACATAATCGTAGGACACTACAATTCAGTCAAACCCATAAAATGTAGCAGTATTTCAAACAGAAACGACGAGATCCTCATGTGTCAAATGGGAAAACACATTAACTGTAACGGGACAGCATGGTGGATTTCCGGTTTTCCAACACACGAACATGAACCAACTGTACATCGTCTAGCAGCACATTTGAAAAATGGACAGAGAGTTTACTTCATACAAGAAACCATCAGGAAAACTGCAAGAGAATTACCTCAGATCGCTATATTAACAGCTTTTTACCAACTGTGCCAAACGGATCCATACGCGGAAGCACTATACACGACAACACTATACTAAAACAACAAAAAATCTCTCAGCGACGAAAACAAGGATTTCCTGTAGAAGATCATCCAGTAATAATGAAAATTAGCGCAATAGGCCGAGTATGCACTGCACATCAGAACAACGGCGAATGCTTCTATCTCCGGATGTTGCCACACGAAATTCTGGGACCAACAAGTTTCATAGATCTGAAGACTGCTGGCGATTACCTTTGCCAGACGTACAGAGGAGCATGCCAACGAAAAACGACAACCACTCGGAACTGATGCTACAAGAAGCCTCACACACAACCTCAACTGAACGAGGTACTTATTCGCCATAGTTCTAACAACATGTAGCCCATCGAATCCAAAGCAGCTGTGAGACTCCTTCAAAGGGAGTGTGAATGATGACATACTGTACCACATCCGACAAGCTGATCCTGGACTGAACATCGAATTCAACTACAGCTTCAATGAAACACTCATACGCCTAGAAGATATATGTTAAGCAATAACAACCAGACCTTAGTACACTTTGGGATGCAAGCACCATGATAAGACGCTATCGGCGTGCTAAACTTCGAAGTTATAAATGGTTCAAATGGTTCTGAGCACTATGGGTCCTAACATCTGAGGTCATCAGTACCCTAGAACCTAGAACTACTTAAACCTAAATAGCCTAAAGACATCACACACATCCGTGCCCGAGGCACGATTCGAACCTACGATTGTAGCGGTCGCTCGGTTCCAGACTGAAGCGCCTAGAACCGCTCGGTCACACCGGCCGGCTCGAAGTTGCAAAGGAAACAAACATCAACAAAATACTTCAAAACACTGCTCGCAACAGACAATTCCCCAATGACAATCAAAGGAAACCACGGCGTTATCATGGACCGGATCGACAACACCACTGGCGGAATTAGTACTACGACGCACCAGGCGGCATTGGGAAAACGTTTCTAATAAGTTTACTGCTGGCAGAAATATGTGCTAAACAACACATCGCAATAGCAGTGGCATCGTCCAGCATTGCATCCACACTTACGGAAGGATGTCTAACTGCACATTCCTCCCTGCAGCTAACGTTGAATATAGCCGAAGAACAATTCCCAGTAGGTAAAACCTTAAGAGCACCTCGACGGGGTGGACTTCTAAGGCAAGCCAAAATTATCGTCTGGGGCGATTGCACATTGGCACATAAAGAAAATCACTCGAAGCCATGGAAAGAACGTTACAAGACTGGCAAGGAAACTGTAAAGCAATGGGAGGACCTCTACCCATACCCTCAGGAGATTTTCGACAAACACTTCCAGTTATCCCCAAGTCAACACCAGCAGACGAGATTAGTGCATGCTTAAAAAAAGTCACATCTCTGGCAACACATACAAATAGTGCGACTAACAAAAATGTAAGAGTTGAACTCCCTAAATAAGAAACAAGAGCACGTTTTGCTCAACATCTTTCACAAATAAGCGAAGACACGTATCCCACTGACGATAAAACTTAACGGTGATATCTGCAACGTAGCCAGTGTTGAAAACGAATCCCCGATCAAATTTATCCAAACATTGCAACGCGGACTGGCTATTTGAAACAGCAATTCTGGCAAGTAAAACTAATGTTGTCGACGATATCGACTTTAATATTCTTAAGAAAATTCCTGGTGAAGAGAGAATACAAAAATCGATCGACACAATGGTAAACATTGAAGAAAGTGTGCACTTCCGTTGAGAATTTCTAAACTCTTTGCAAGTAGCAGTAACGTCATTTGCACTTCCTTCCACTTAAAATTGCGTCTCCGAGAATACTACTCAGAAGTTTCAACTCACCAAAACCATGTAGCGGAACAAGGGTGATCGTCAAACAGCAATCAGTCACATCATCGAGGCCGATCTTATGACTGGAAAGTGCAAAGGAGATAAACTCTTTATCCCGAGAATACCATTGATCTCTACTGAACTGCCATTCCAGTTTAAAAGACTGCAACTTCCAATCAAATTAGCCTATACTATTACAATGAACAAAGTGCAAGGACAAACTTTAAGATATTGCTGCATCAACCCCAAAGAACCTGCTTCTCTCAGGATCAACTACACGTAGCTTTCTCTAGAGTAGAAAATTCGAAAAATTTGTACATGAATACCCCACATAACAAAATCAAAAATGTGGTTTATAAATGAGTTCTATAAATAAACAAGTATTTGTAAATATGTTTTCTATAAACAAAATATTACCTCTTATATTTTAACAAGTATTGTAAGTAGAATGTCTTCCCAATAACCTTTTTGACATCTTATGCTTTAAAGTTTATCCTTTTATTCCGACTACTGCTCAATCTCACAACATGCTGAGCGAAGCCGAGTACCCCAGCTAGTAAGTTTCTTCATTCCAAGCGCCGTAAATTGGCTGTTTTAGAATATGCATTATCTCCCAACGTACGTGACTCACAAAAGCAGCACACACATTACTACATTTATGTAAATTACGTTATTCACTAAAACAATGATTTATACGTCACATACATGCCATGTTTATTCCCTGAGTCACTCAGGCAACTGAACAAATGAAATCAGCATTATTCAGGAGAAAAACAGTAGGTCAGTGAAAGACAGAATTATTACGTAAAACTGAGTATTTTATGAAAAATTTCCTTTACTCCGTCGTTTAAAGTGTAACGCCCCTTTGGAAAATTTATAAATGACTGTGCTGATAAAACTCTTACGGTTATTTATTTTTCTATCAGGTGAGCCAACCTGAACCTACTCAGACAGTTCACTCTTTACTTATTCTGATCATCACTAAACTAACGCACAATATTTTTAGCGCAACGCAGTCTGACTTTCAATAATCCCTACAAAAGAATGGCCGTGACTAACAATAACCTATACCTTTCATGAATAACTTGCCTCACAAAAATCTTCGTTACTCGAACTACTGCAATACAGCGAGCGCCAATACTGGCAGCTAAATAAAAGATTCTAACTACTGAAGGCACTAACTGCTGATAGGCATAGTTGGCAAATGAAAGATTTTGGTAGAGAATAAACAATGATTTACCTTAATAGCGTCATGATATTCAGTCTTACAAATTTCCTTTTTTTGACGGACACACATCGAGATCGCCCGCCCTCAAAATTCTGCCATCTCTCTCCCCACATCCTCCACTGCTGGCGGCTCACCTCCAACAGCACAACGCTACGCTCTGTTCACATCCAACTGCCCAAATATTCCAACAATGAAAACCAGCCACAGATTCCACACAGCACAGTCAGTGATTTTCATACAGAGCGCTAAGTGGCGTTACCAACATAAAAACCTAAACAGACTACTTTCGGAAGGTTATATATATAGATTAAACGAAACACTGAAGTTGATTCTATCGCTAGCTATTCTTATCATAAAATGGCTGTAGAATTTGTTTACTCATTTGGTGTAGGGCAAAGGTCTCATTTAGATGTTTGCAATGAACGTAATATTATCTCACTGTTAAGGTAACTGCAAACAGTTATTCGAGATGCAGGCTGACTTAAGCGTGACCAGATGTCATGGTGAAGTCGTGACTCACTGCATATATCAGGTTACTCTCTGTCTGATTTTATATGTACTATGTGCATTGTTCCGCCACAAACAGTTTCGGTAGTTTCGCTATGCTGGTACTTTCACATCTGTTGAGATTTACATTTTACCCAATAATTTCATCGATTTTGTTAGTGTAGACTCCCAGAAATAACGCTATATCGATTTCGGCTGAGTGCAAAATTCACTGGAGACAAATTGGTCTTTGTTTCAATCAGAAAAATTCTTCTGGGATTGAGGCCGCATTGTCAGTTATAATATTCCGACGTTTCGACGACTATTGCAAGGTGCCTTCCTCGGATTGTATTGCTAACTCCTGAATGAGCGCTAGTTCGGTTACTTATATACTGTGAAGGATGGCTGTCATTGGATATGAGGGTGAGGAGGATGGGCATTAGGTGATCTTTTATTGGTTTTTGCATTAAGTGTTGTTATTGTCATAAATATGCGTTTTCTATTGGAGTTTCCTTTATTGCTTGCCATTGGTGGAAACCGGCGAATAGGAAACAGAGCGGCGGCTGCAGCGAAGCGTTGTTTACTAACTGCCCAGTATCGGCTAGGGCGCGTCGGCACTCTGTGTACCCTCCACCGCTGTGGCCTACAGCGCGCCTGTTGCTTTGAAAGAGCTGTCCTCCCGCGAAGCTGTCACTGCTGGCAGCCAAGACGCTGGAAGCCGGTACCGGTTTCCTCTACATGTTGCCGGGTCGCTTGGCTAGATTAGGGAGGCTACAGATTAATCTTCACGTCTCTTTTCCGACGTTTCCGCTTGTTACTATTTAACCCTAATTTACGATTTTCCACAGCCAGCTGGTGTTTGACATGAGAGACCGCTAGGAATCAGACATTGTCTTAAATTTAATTCTTCTCGTGGAGACGATTCGAAGTAGTTGAAGTCTCGTTCTTTACTACATATGCCCCTCCTCGTTACGGTTTACTAGGGAACGCGTGACCTCTAACGTTCAGACGCGCATGAAAATGTGTTTAAAATCTATATTGCTCTTCCCAAAAACGGTGGCATGAGCCATTCGCATGCAAAACGTAGCTGTTATCGCTAGCGACATCCGACGGTGGCGTGTTGTACCTGTACTAACAAATATCTAGAGGCAGTAAAAGGCCATCTTTCGGAGCATCAAGTGGTGGGTTATAATATAAAAAGTGTACATCGGTATCATGAGACGATTTAATCCCGTGAACATTGTTGAAATGCTAAAGGCAATGTTTCGATATACTAAAAATAGAGACGTAATAGGAGTCTAGGGCACAGTGGTCGGGAGTATATTCCGTAGCAAATGATTCAAAATGAAATGGAGATGACGCAAAAATGCAAGAAGATACGCTGAATACGAATGGTAATTTGGTAGCTGTAGTTGACTCGCTCAGCTGTACAAGACTTTTCATTTCCAGAGCAACAAGAACCTCCCAGTGGAAGTGAGTACTAACCGTCCTCATTCAAAACGTCGAGAGCAAGTATATTTCAAGATACTGGTAACAACGTACTGGAGAACATTTATGAAGACGAAGTTCTGGTAATCTCTTGATGCATACTTCTTTAGGCAAGATAAGCACTTCACAAGAGGGACCATACACGGTGTCGGAAATGATACTTACCATTGCAGTGAAGGAGTACTTTAATTCAAATGAAAATCTTACAATATGAAAGAATATGAATATAAAATGGAAGAAGACACTATAATTCACAGAAATCACTGCCGTTCGGCATGATTGTCGTCCATATCCATGCAGAGTTGCCATCTGTCGTCGGTGTAGGTGAATACAATCAGTAACATTACTGTGGCAATTATAGGTACCGCTGCTAAAAGGCTTTCTAGCAGGTGCTGCAAATCTCTAATCGGCATCTACTACATCTACATCTATACTCCGCGAGCCACCTTACGGTGTGTGGCGGAGGGTACTTATTGTACCACTATCTGATCCCACCTTCCCTGTTCCATTCACGAATTGTGCGTGGGAAGAACGACTGCTTGTAAGTCTCCGTATTTGCTCTAATTTCTCGGATCTTTTCGTTGTGATCATTACGCGAGATATATGTGGGCGGTAGTAATATGTTGCCCATCTCTTCCCGGAATGTGCTCTCTCGTAATTTCGATAATAAACCTCTCCGTATTGCGTAACGCCTTTCTTGAAGTGTCCGCCATTGGAGCTTGTTCAGCATCTCCGTAACGCTCTCGCGCTGACTAAATGTCCCCATGACGAATCGCGCTGCTTTTCGCTGGATCATGTCTATCTCTTCTATTAATCCAACCTGGTAAGGGTCCCATACTGATGAGCAATACTCAAGAATCGGACGAACAAGCGTTTTGTAAGCTACTTCTTTCGTAGATGAGTCACATTTTCTTAGAATTCTTCCTATGAATCTCAACCTGGCGCCTGCTTTTCCCACTATTTGTTTTATGTGATCATTCCACTTCAGAATGCTCCGGATAGTAACTCCTAAGTATTTTACGGTCGTTACCGCTTCCAATGATTTACCACCTATGGCATAATCGTACTGGAATGGATTTCTGCCCCTATGTATGCGCATTATATTACATTTATCTACGTTTAGGGAAAGCTGCCAGCTGTCGCACCATGCATTAATCCTCTGCAGGTCCTCCTGGAGTACGTACGAGTCTTCTGATGTTGCTACTTTCTTGTAGACAACCGTGTCATCTGCAAATAGCCTCACGGAGCTACCGATGTTGTCAACTAAGTCATTTATGTATATTGTAAACAATAAAGGTCCTATCACGCTTCCCTGCGGTACTCCCGAAATTACCTCTACATCTGCAGATTTTGAACCGTTAAGAATGACATGTTGTGTTCTTTCTTCTAGGAAATCCTGAATCCAATCACAAACCTGGTCCGATATTCCGTAAGCTCGTATTTTTTTCACTAAACGTAAGTGCGGAACCGTATCAAATGCCTTCCTGAAGTCCAGGAATACGGCATCAATCTGCTCGCCAGTGTCTACGGCACTGTGAATTTCTTGGGCAAATAGGGCGAGCTGAGTTTCACATGATCTCTGTTTGCGGAATCCAAGTTGGTTATGATGAAGGAGATTTGTATTATCTAAGAACGTCATAATACGAGAACACAAAACATGTTCCATTATTCTACAACAGATTGACGTAAGCGAAATAGGCCTATAATTATTCGCATCTGATTTATGACCCTTCTTGAAAATGGGAACGACCTGCGTTTTCTTCCAGTCGCTAGGTACTTTACGTTCTTCCAGCGATCTACGATAAATTGCTGATAGAAAGGGGGCAAGTTCTTTAGCATAATCACTGTAGAATCTTAAGGGTATCTCGTCTGGTCCGGATGCTTTTCCGCTACTAAGTGATAGCAGTTGTTTTTCAATTCCGATATCGTTTATTTCAATATTTTCCATTTTGGCGTCCGTGCGACGGCTGAAGTCAGGGACCGTGTCACGATTTTCCGCAGTGTAACAGTTTCGGAACACTGAATTCAGTATTTCTGCCTTTCTTCGGTCGTCCTCTGTTTCGGTGCCATCGTGGTCAACGAGTGACTGAATAGGGGATTTAGATCCGCTTACCGATTTTACATATGACCAAAACTTTTTAGGGTTCTTGTTTAGATTGTTTGCCAATGTTTTATGTTCGAATTCGTTGAATGCTTCTCTCATTGCTCTCTTTACGCTCTTTTTCGCTTCGTTCAGCTTTTCCTTATCAGCTATGATTCGACTACTCTTAAACCTATGATGAAGCTTTCTTTGTTTCCGTAGTACCTTTCGTACATGATTGTTATACCACGGTGGATCTTTCCCCTCGCTTTGGACCTTAGTCGGTACGAACTTATCTAAGGCGTACTGGACGATGTTTCTGAATTTTTTCCATTTTTGTTCCACATCCTCTTCCTCAGAAATGAACGTTTGATGGTGGTCACTCAGATATTCTGCGATTTGTGCCCTATCACTCTTGTTAAGCAAATATATTTTCCTTCCTTTCTTGGCATTTCTTATTACACTTGTAGTCATTGATGCACCTGCTCTTGACGTGACCCCATGCAAAGAAGTACAAAGCGAGGGTGGTGCCCAGGACCGTGATGAGCCTCGTTCAATTCAGCAGCCTGGGAACTTCTCATTAGGGTAATTACAATGTGTGCAAAGTGCCGTGGGGTGCCGTCCGTTCTGTTGAGAGACCACCTAATGCAGAATGGGGCCGGGAGTCAACAGTGACTCCAGGAATTGCTGAAGCATGTCCACGTACGATGTCGACGTGATTGTTTGTTACTTCCGCTAACAGAATCGATTGTATATGAGCTGTTCGGTGGGGCCCAGCCACACATTTACCTCTGGAGTATTACGTTTCAGTTCCATGGCGATGTGTGGCTGTCCATCAACTCAATTCCTGCAGTAATGACGATTGACGAGGCCACTAGTATCTAACGCACCCTACCTTCGATCAATGCACGTGCGAACAAATGTTCATTGTTTACTGCATCATTTAAGTGGTCATGCATGCCGCACAGTTTTCAGGTTGAAGATGTCGGAGCAACTAGATGTGATAAGTCTTTTTCTTCAGTGTGAAGCGCAAGGATTGCCACACAATGGTCTCTGGAATGCCATGTTCCAGACGACACTTTTCGACTATCCTCAGTAGCCTATCGCAGATCTGCACAGTTTCTTGCGACGTGGATGGCCACTCAGAACAAGTTCACTGGATCTTGTTGACTCTGCTCCTAATGATTTTTTACGTTCAGTCGTCTGTACGGCAACGTTGACCAAATCATTCTTGAATCTCAGCAAAAGGCAGTTCGTTGAGTCTCCTTCTTAAGACGCTAATTCATTGTTCTGTGGTCGTTATCTTTCAGATTATGTGTCACAAACAAACAAAGATTTGCTTTATCCCAGAAATGATTAGGGACCTCTCAGGCATCCTGACTTTGTAACATTTCAATACGAAAACCCACAAGTGAAGTAACACGAACGTCATATCACCATCAAACTTCACTCTGAGTTACACTATCAGATTTCTACACGGAAGTTCAACCTGTGTTACAACACAGTTGACAAAACGCAGGTTATAACATTGAGATACCATTATCATCATTTTCAAGCGTAATTAGAGTGAAATTTGCACATCAGCTTGAATTCCGAAGCTATGTTGAACGTGAAAATGTGTGTTTAGTCAGGTGTATGTATTGCCCTGTTTGCTTTCGCCACCTGCACTTACTTGGGCGAATAACTGTGCAACTTTATCACGTCAGTAGTAAAAGGTTTTTTGTCGAGATAGCGTAATGATTTTAAGCATAGGGTAATAGAACAATGACTCAAAACACGGAAATATGTGGGTTCTTAGTCCGATTATATCGCAATTTTCCTAGGATCAGCAGTGCTATCACCTTAAGTTATACTACTAGCCATGGTTTTATCTGTTAAGCAGTGGATCAGTAC